>NW_008659272.1:0-706 GCF_000695815.1 Acanthisitta chloris
GTACATAACTATTCTGACTCCCCCTATGCCTTCAGCAATTGTATGTTCAAAAACACTTTAATGCCGATAATTTATTTATTGACAATAATATTAAAAAATATTAAAAAATATTAAAAGTGATGAAACCAAGACAAACTGGGAGTATTGAAGAAAGGGGCGAGGTAGGAATATTTTTAGAACTATGTAAGTTCAGTTTTTATATAGTTATCTCATCCCTCTTCCAGGAAGAATAAGACAGGATCCTCCCCATTGAAAAATACATGGATTGAAGTTTTTTAATTTAGGTGACAAAGCAGTCAGTCAAATGTGCAAAATGCCATTATGAAGATAAATCCTATGCTGGCTTCGGAGTCTGAAGTTAGAAAAACAGAAAACTGTAATTGCCTCCAAATTCCTTTTATTTATTTATTATGGAAACAAAACCAGCATCACTAAAAACCGTGAAATATTGCTAACTATGTATTGCTTTGTATTTCCTAACCTGTTACTCCCTCGGGGCTATGTTCCTGTCTGTGTACCTGTGGAAGAAATTAGCAGCTTTTTCCACAACTGCCAGATTTATCAGGAGCTGCTGCCTCAGAGAGAAATACTGTCTATGAGCAAGTCGAAAACATTGCTGTGAGGCTGCATCTTCCACCTTCTATTTATGCATTTCGTTAGCTTTCATAAAAACATGGCAACAACAACAAAACCACTATGGGCTCGT
>NW_008659272.1:721-1374 GCF_000695815.1 Acanthisitta chloris
TCCTGCAGAATTGTTAAATTAGAGATTGTGTCACAGTGATTCAGTAACATCTACAATATAAGGAACTAATGAAGTAGTACCTTACCTCACCAGGATGCCAGTCCAGAACGCTTACGCGCACCAGTTCAGTCTGTGCCATGCTTGTAATTGGGCACAATAGAGTTTCCTTAGAAAGCAATCTGTCAATCTCAATTTCTGAATGCCTTATCCATAAATCATGAAGCAGGTTGGCTTTGGTAAATGAGACATGATTCAGATTCGCAAAGTACTGTTTGCCAGAATCCTGGTGATAAAATTCTAGAGTCTGGGTTTTCATGCAACTACAGAAAAAAAAAATGCTTGGGAGTCTTTTGAGGGAATCTATGCTCTCCCTATTGACTGAAGAGGAAGCAAACTGGATTTGCCAGATGCTTACAAGAAATTCAGTTTAAATTTTATTTTAAATTAAAAAATGAAATAGAACAGCTTTTCCAGTTTGTTTTTTTTGAAAGAGCAAGATGATGAGCAATAGCAACTGTAATAGCATTCCCTTCCCTCCTCTCTCTCCCTTGCAGATGCTCTTATTCAAATACTCATCCAAGAAGAGCAACCCTGTGCTCCAGTGCTATGCAGCTGAGGGCCCAAGCACCCCAGGATCATCCCTCACCTCTCCT
>NW_008659272.1:1410-43494 GCF_000695815.1 Acanthisitta chloris
GGGGAGCAACAAGGAGGAATCTGATAGGATTTGCAGAAAATAGGCAGAACAGCATTAGCTTATTGCTTGTATCTGCTTTATCATTTAAAAAAACCCCAACAAAACAACAAACCTCCCTACCAAAAAAGACTCCACCAAACCCACAAAAACAAAACCAAAACCCCCACCTTTTTAGCCAGGTTTAAATAAGAAGTTTCTGACCTGCAGCTATGACTTCAGTCTGTCTGTTTTGAGTGCATTTGGTAGTGTTGACCTCAGACAGGAAATACAAGCCAGATGCTCACGATTTCAGAAAGCTTTAATCTAATTGTATTTCTATATGAAGTAGCCCAATAAATACGATTCTTGCCAATGCTGGTGAAAGGTCAGAGGTTTTGCACTGACCGGACAGCGCAGGGGCTCAAGAGCTGTCTGGGCTTGTTTTGACCTGAGCTGGTTTTAACAGTTGCCAGGTGGTCAAACAATTATTGCCTGGCCTAACCCTGAAAATACAGGGGGAACATCTGACACCCCATGATAGTCACTGGGTAACAGAACCCTAAGGCTAGGAAAGGCTTTAGAGCAACCCTCAAAACCCAGGCTGGGAACTGCAATGCAAATAAAGCAGGCTACAATAAAGCATATAAAACCAGCCCCAAGTGGACCAAGATCAAGAAAGATGCCAGACCCACCATAAATGCTCTGCTCACTGCAGTGGAGAACAGGGAATGTCGGTGACTTCGTGGAAACAGACACCCCTGTCATTTTATTTCCATGCTCAAAACCCAGAGGAACAATTAACACCAAAAAGGCAAGCACTTGAAATTCTGTTTAGAAAATTTTAAATGTATTATTTAAGATGCTTTTCTACATTCTATGAAGTATTAGACTGGACTACTTTAACTGGAGTACTAGGAAATTCTTAGTTATTTATCCATGGCATCTGCCTTTTTGACTTAAGAAGATTCAGAGTGTACCAATAAAGCACACAGAAAAGCTTTAAAAGCAAAGAGAGAACTGTAAAAGCTTTGAAAGATTTTTAAATTTGGGTTCCCAAGAGCTGTAGATACTAACTCTTCAGTCACTTTCCACTGCTTTTTCTTTATTCTCTCCATATGCAAAACCTTTGTCTTCAGTAACATGCAGCAGAGTAATGATGATAATGGATGCTGCCACACAAGCTCTCATATGGGCAATAGAGTCTGACTGATGAGTGTTTCTCATAGGACACTAATGACATGCATGCTAAACCATGGCATATTACACACTGCATCCAACTGCCTACTTTCCAGATTCAGAATAATAAGCATCAACAGATTTCAAAAGGAGAAGTAACTTTATAGAATATAGTATTAAATTTGACATACTGAAAGAAAAGAATTTTAAACATTATAATTAGAAGCTAACTACTTTAAGAAAACTATAAACAGTCTGTATTTTATGTAGGCAAAACTACACATACCATCAACAAAAGCCTTACCTTCCACCACGTATCAGTTTTAACCAAGGCAGTCTTGCTGTCTATCATCTTTGCTTGCAGTACATTTTGCTACTATGGGAATTTGTTTATTTGTTTAAATGGATAGATAAGTTTTATGTCTAGTAATTATATTATGGGTTAAAAGATTTGCTTTATTACTAACACTGTAATCAACTCCTGGAGATTACTCCCTGAAACGACCAACTCTTTTCACAGAGCTCCTTTGTTCCATTACTGCATAAGATGTGTGATTAATATTAACCTTTATTTCAATACAGATCCTTACAAAATTAAGAAGAAAATATTCTCTTTCTTGATTCTTTGGATGAAGCTGCCCTTGCTCCCACAGATCTTAAATACCCAAATTCCCAAAGACAGTTTTGTGAAATGAATCCTTTGATGAGCTTCAGAATCAGGGATTTTAACAAAAAAAAACAACCTCTGTCTCGATACTCTGCTGCTGCCACCGTTGCTAACGATTATAAGCTTTCAGTACTGTGAATAATTCAGAAACTCATCTGTTTCTTTCAGTGTAAAGACAATGTTGAGAGAAAAAGGTCACTTTTTTCCTCTTCCAACCACTGACTTTTCCATCCCAGCACTGGTCCGATCGCATGATACACCTAGTGTTTGACATGAATCCCCTGACAGCTTCTTAGCAGCAGTTAGTCTGTTTAGCTTAGAGTCCAGAAATAATAGGAGCACAAAGGAATGACAAGTTTCAGCAGTTATACACACAGTATGAGCACTCACGTTTGCTGTAGCTATTTCAGATACTTGATGTACAGTAGGCCTATGTTTAATTATAAAACAGACAGATGCCAGCACCCATACTGTAACTGGGCAATCTGGTACTGATGCACAGGAACAGTGGTACTTTAAAAACATTCCTTAAATATAAATATGAGCAGTATAATCACCTTTTTCCCAAAGATTAGCACTTGAGAATACACTGATTCAGGTCTTTTTGAAAAAACTTGAAATTCAGTGCCATTTCCTTTTATCTTGTGATCAACAAGTACACCGGAAGGTTCTCAATATATACACATACAATATGCAGTTTTATTTGACAGTGTCAGAGCAAGACAGACTTATGCAACATAGTGTTTAAGAGACTAATTACTGTTTACTTGAATCTTCTCCTCTCTTCACTTAAATTACAACCATTTGTTTTGCCAAGAAAGCTTATTTTAAATACATATGCAAAGGATCTATATTATAGTGAATGCTTCATCTTCCAAGAAACATGATGAGTTAGAACTTTAACTTGACATTTTACTGAACTCTAACATGCACACAATTGAAGGCTGCAGCAGTGACCCACAAGTTTTTGTTTAACCATGAGGAAAGTCAGAGGATTCTTTGATATTGAAAAAAACTCCCAGTTAATACAGCAGAGCATAGCACATAAGTATTTTTACCCATCTAATTTGCTCTTTTCTTCCTCTGGCTGAAATCAACTTGATGATGAAAGAAGATGACCACATAAGGGCAAATGAAAGATTACAATGCCTTCCCTCTCAAATAAAAATAAAAAACCCCTTCATAAACCCAAACCCGCTCTGCAGGGAACAAACTAACCCCCCTCCAATCCCAAAGTCTCTATTTCTAATTTAAAAGCTCCCTTAACACTTCAGTTCTATACAGACTGTCAGAAGCACGTTCAAAGAGTCAAAAGTGGTTATAAACTTCCCACCTTTCAAATGCTGCCCATCTGCAATTTCCCATTACAAACACCTTGTGCAACCTGAGCAATCCAGTAATAGTGCACTCTGAGTTCTTGATCATTTTGTATGATCATCTCCGCATCTCTCAAAAAAGAATATGTTAATACCATGTGTTGATTTGAAGTATGGTAGGTATTAAAAGATTCTAATAAACACACAGGGTCCTCTGAACAGCTCTAGGGTAACAAGATATTCTTTGCTGTCTGCTAAAGGAAGCAATTCAAGTAAATGTTCTTGTGGTAGAATTTACATATACTCCATGTATTCTAAATGATATGGCAATTTTAAGAAAAGGAATTTTGTTTTTTCTTCAGGCATCTATGCTACCTGTATATTTTGGCAGACAGGGAGAATACTGGGGACTGTTAGGCTACTCTTCTACCAATTAACAGAGCAGCTACTGCTCTTATAAATGGGAATAATATGAGCTGCTGTCCATGAAAGGCAGCTGCAGGGTCCTCCTAGCCACACAGCCTTTAGAATCACAGAATCATTTAGGTCAAAGAAAACCTCTGAGATCAAGTCACACTTTTAACCTACTTGCCAAGTCCACCACAAAACCATGTTTCTAATTGCCACAGCTACACATCTTTCAAATACCTCCCAGGATGGTGACTCAACCACTTCCCTGGGCAGCCTGTTCCAGTGCCTGGTAACCCTTTTGGTGAAGAAATTTGTCCTAATATCCAATCTAAACACTCCCCCTCCTCAACACAACTTGAGACTTGAAGCTGTTCCTTCTCATCTTAAATGAATACTGAAGTCTTAGAAGCCAGTCTGAGTCTTCAGGACAAAATACTCCCCAAAAGGCTGTGACAGAGTAAGACAACCAGCATACAGGAGACATGTCTAGAAATTCATACTGTAAATTTAGCAAATTACTGCTGCTATTTAGCTTTATAAGCAAGAGACAAAAAACCATAAGCTAAGCTCAATATAGATCACATTCAACTGATCAATAGGTGCAGTAATTCCCATTTAGTGCAACACTTAACTAGGAAATTTAAATAACTCCATTCTCTGAGCGTTTTATCTCAAAAAAAGTTAAAAGTTTGGGTTTCTCACCCTTCTGCCGGTGAAACGTGAAAGTAAACTGAGCAGCAAAACAAGAGAGACATTTCATTCAATCCAATTAATTCAAACAAATTTGTACCACCAGGTTTTACTATCCAGTTCAGAACCCTGTCCTGGGCTGCTGTGATGAACGCTGATAACCAGTGCTCATGAACGTGAAATTTTTTTGCTGGACTTGCTTACCACCAGTAATATTCACTGCTTACCATGTGGAAAAAGGAAGGCAAACAAAAATGGAGACCTAAGAATTTATCTTCAGCTGCAAACAAGGAATACCAATTGGTATAATGACTGTCATGTACAATTCATTTATTGTGTTATATTCCTCAGAAGAAGAAGCATCAATGCTAATTATGCTGAGAAAAAAAAAGTTACACATTTCTCATTTGTTAAAACACAACCAGTGAATACAGCAGAAATATTAATGTAAGACACTACCAATTTTGATACAATTTTTACATTTTTATAGTTCAATTATCGCATGATTGCAAGAAACAGCTAGGAAATACAACTGTCAGTAATAAATCAAACCAATTAATGCACGTCAGTTTAAGGTTGATTCCTAAATTTTGAAGTAACATGCAAACACTGATGAATGATGGAAAACACCTACATGAAAGATTTGCATTGTTAATTACTTAACTTTGTAAGTTCAATGAATGTATTAACAACATGAAATGTTAAAAAGATGTTTGTATCTGTTATTTATGAGATTCCCACTGTGTCCACCTTATATGCTCATACTGAGAATTGTGTGTTGAAAAATATAAAAATTTCCACAAATTAATTGCTTGCTTTTTTCTAATAAGATCATTAAAGTTTATTGGTAGCAGTAAAAAATACTGTTCATTAATTTTTATTGGAAGGTGGAGAGGGGAGGAAGAGGGCACTGTGGTCCAGGCTCAGAGGAAAAGAGGCATTAAATAAAAAAATCACAACAAATTGATTTTTTGGAATATGTACATAGCCATATACCACTAAACCTGCTAATACATATATGCTTAATCTTACTACTTCAAAGAGTCTAAAGTCTGGAACAAAATTACACATACAGTTTTCAAGGTCACACACATGTACGAGTTAGCCTATCACTGTGAGAAATTTGTCCTGCTTGCCAAATGATTTACATTCCAGTATTCCAATTTTAAATAAGCTTTGGCAACTCACCTTAGAGCCATTAGTCAGAATTTCTGATGAGTACTAAATAAAGCATTGTTTGTAACATACTGTATGGAATATAATTACCACAAGTATTTCTTTCATGGCTATTTAATTGCCTCCCATAATAATTTATAAACCACATGCAGCTGAGCATTCTATACAAAAAAGTCTTAAACAGGACTGAAATTGGAGGACTTGTAAAGTATGAAAATGTTCAACCCCTCTAATATTTTCGCATCTAGCTGTTCAGGTTCATAAGGTGCCTCTCAAGAGTCTTCCAAATATACTTTTTCATGACAACAAAGCAAACCTAATAGACAACACAGATTAAGATTTATGGCAAATTTTCCCCTTTTTAGAAGTTATATTACACACCACACAAAGAACACATAATAGCAAGCTTATTTAGCATAAAAAAATACTCGTCAGTGAAGCTCCACTGGTGCGTGATGCTTTGAAATCCATGTTTCAAACAGAGAAAACAATCACAAATCACAACCTTCACTAAAAGATATAACGAGTAAAGTATGGCTTGAAGCACCCTCTTGGGAAATGTAAACTATGTAAATACATAAAAATTTACCTTTATGTGCCAAAATAAGCCTGTCTCTCCCAGTCTTGGCGTCTTAACCAATTTACGTACCTTCTTCACTGATTTTTCTCCCAGCAGGACCCAGCAGCAGCTGCTGGAGGAAGCAAAGGTTTTCCCTCCCTTCCTCTGTAGCATCTCAGGTTTGCTACAACCTAAAAGCCCAAAAGCCAAGCTTATAGCAAAGTGGCCGCAAGCATCCTCTCTTCCTAAAGCTCTTCCCAGTCCATGTACTCTTGCTAACCACTGATTTTAACTCAGGTAAAGAGGATTTCAGAAGATTTCAGCATATGTTATGGACACAGAACCCAATGGACTTCTTAAGAAGGTACATTTCATTTAAGGGCTGCTGAATTCAAGATCCCTCATTGCTGGAGTGGGATCCGGACCTGGAGTAACGATGAGTCTCAATGTGAGTATGGTCGTTCTCCTTTATTCTTAGTGCTTACAAGATATATATAGATATTCACACAGTGTACGCGAACGCAGCGGATACATGATTGGTTTATTGCCCTTGCCCAAGTGTCCAGGGCAAACTTATGATTGGAGCAAGCAGGTGTCTGTCCACACTCCGGGACGTTCCCAGGAATTCCAGGGAGCTTGTTGACACCGGACCCAGAGCCGGTCAGAGCCAGCTCTGCCAGGCAGAGCTCGCTCCTTATCAGCAGGTTCAAGGCTCAGTCACAGCTGCTGTAGGCCTTACACCATACTACAAGCTGGGTTGTCAGCTCCAAGGAAATCATGTCCCTTTTCACAGAGCCATTCCTCCACACCTCACTACTTCCTATATAAAGCTTGCTCAGTTTACAAAAATGTATGCCTTCTCATTAGTGACTTCCAAACTTTCTCTACAAGGCAAATGATCTGAATGATTTCATTTTGACCACAATGTTAAAAGATTAACACCATGGATATAGCTGTGGTGCACCATACTAGGGATAAAAGGTGACTTCTTCTAAGGTTTTCTAACAGTTTGTTGAGAATAGAGTTGAGGACAAGACCAGCTACCTGGACCTGAGTATTGTCGGCAACTTATAGGATGCAAAACCTTTTCTTTCATTCAAAATCTAATGGTCAGCAAAACACCAAATATTTTACAATGTTTGTATTATAAGATCTTCTAAGATTATAATCTTACCATAGGACAATCTGCTAACTCCCTACACATAGCAATTCACAGTTTTGTTTTTTTCTTGAGGTCTTCTGAGTGCCCTGCAGTGACATTGTGACATCACAGCACTTGGGGACAGGACAGAGGCTTATAAGTGAGCCATGCCCCTCCCTGTGCCAGACCCTGGGCACAACTCGGCCCAGGGTGACACCAGAGACTCTGCACAGGTGGCAGCTTGTGGCTGGGATGAAGTCCAGTATAGGACCCCAAGCCTGAATCCTGCAGCATCATTTGGGGACAGAGCAGTGGTGGTTCAGCCCCTCTGTCCTTGTGATGACATCCCCATCCCCTGGGTGCCCTGTAATGGCCTTGTGACATCACAGCACTTGGGCACAGAGCAGTGGTGGTGGTTTATCTCGGGAAAAAAAAAGAAAAAAGAAGAAAAAAAAAGAAAAAGAGATTACAAGAACAATAAGATAATTGCAAGAGAACACAGCATTTCTTTCATCTCTAGGTTTACGGATGTCTTCTAATTCCTCCAAACTGAAAATTATTTCAGAATATTCGGAAGTCATAAGACTGTAAACACAATAAAAGCACAAATATAAAGAACAACTAATGGGAAAGTCTTGATTGACTCAACAATTTGAGAACATTTGAGAACAATGCCCTGGAAACATCTGTCAGATAACTGCAATAGAGACAATAGGTTCGGGTCTTAGACTCCAAAGTAGCTGCCTAGCTCATTGAACTACAATGATTAAATTAATATTTTTAAAGAATAAGAGCAGTTGTCAAGAAATGGCAAATATCTCCTTTGTTTATCTGTACACACACACACACAAGACATACATATAATACTCCATTGATGCAGTGCAGAATACTCAAACTTCTGTTTTCACACGTGTATACGTTTCTCTCTTTTATATCTTTCAAATTTCTAGAAGAAATCTTTTTGTACAGAAGTAAACTGAACACAATAAGGGAGACATTTGATAAGGTTCCTTGAAAGACAGGCGACAAGTGTTTTGTCTACGGACAACGGCCCCACAGAGAATTGTGCTGAAATATTTATGAAAGATGAAATAAATTAACTGAGACTGAAGATCACAGAATCACAGAATGGTTTGGGTTGGAAGAGACCTTAAAGATCATTTAACCCCAACCCTCCTGCCACAGGCAGGGACACCTTTCACTAGACCAGGTGACTCAGAACCCCATCCAGCTTAGTACTGAGCATCCAGTTTTTCCTTCCAGCCCTTTCTTAAAGGTCAAAGAGATAACTATTCATTGTCTCTTAGAAGTCAAACATATACTTTAAAACGACAATATACAGATCTTAAAGCAGTATATAGAAAAGAAAAACATGGCTAAATATTCTATTAAACCTACTACTAATAATTACAAAACACGCATTTTTCTGAATAAAGTCAGAAAAAATCATGAAGACTCGGGAAATAACTGAAGAAAACTTGAAAACCTATATATAAATGAAGATTCTTCACATGCAGAAAGTATTTTGTTTATCTTCAAAAACATGTTTAACAAATACAAGAAGTTGTGGGTTTACAATTGTGTACTGATCATTATTTAAGACATAAGGAATAAAAACGGCTGTCACATCCACTGAAAAAATATTTCCATCTCCACATTTCCAAAATAATATCTACTCCTTGTCACTTCTTCATCATAGCTGACTCTTCAATTCTAATTGTGTTTTGTATATTCATCAAATCTTATGTTCACAAATATTGCCCTAAAGAAATAATTTTCATACAACATTTTTATTTACAGCAACTTCTGCGAGAATTTTACAAGGAATGTATTGATTCCTATATAATAATAGATGGGAGCTGTGTGATCTATGCAGGGGTTTTTTTCTCAGAAAAAGGCTCAAGTGATAAAGTAGTGTTGTGACTTGTAAAGGTCACGTGCTGGCAGATCAAATCAATCTTAATTTTTAAAACAGTGTAAGAATAAAAGAAAAAATCCAATTTCTAAGTACTGGATTCTTATCAATGCCTAGTCTGAAAGAGCTAAGGTATAACCACAGCTCTAATTAAGATATTTTGATGGTTGCAGCAAGGATAACTTTTTGTTCAGATGCATTCTATCTTCCTGCTTACCCTAGATCCAAATTTTTCCAGTGTTGCACTACTTTTACTACTAAAATACAAATTGCACATTCTAAAAAATAAATTCAATAAAAAAATACCAAACAATCCCACATAAATCTATTTGCATTTGGATTTAATCTATTTAACGGCATTCCGCAATATGCATCTTGAACTTTGGAGCAAGGTTTTAAAACCAAATCTTAAAGCTTGAAAGAGAAATTCAGTACAAGATAAGTAAAGGACAAAGAACTAGTCTTTCTCATTTCCTCTGCCTAAATGTTCAAGTAAAAATGCCCTGGGAACAGAAATGAGTATGGTTTTAAGAGAAATACAAGTGTTATGCCCCTTTGAAATGAGTAATTCTTAGATTTGGGGGGCCGAGTAGCATTTTATCTGTGTGAAAAGCATCAATTTAGTGTTTTTATTTCATGCATACTCAGAAGCACACATATCTGAAGCAACACTTCTCTGAAGAAGTCTATTTTGTATGAACATTCTAGCAAAATACTTACATTATTGAACTCTTTGAGCCAGGGATGCCTAGACAGACTAGGTGACAAACACTACATATAAGATTTTCCTAAGCTTACAGACTGCTCCATTAATTTATTAAAAGTATTTTGTTGCTCTTCATTAATACATACACTAAAATTATTAAATCACTACATTTTTATTCCACATGAAGCTTGTTGAGGAGTCTGTGAGTCTCTTGCATGAAGACTAGCAGCAAGGGAGCAGGAAGGAAAAACTGCTTATGGATGATTAACAGCGTAACTATGAAAAAATATCATCCAAGTCCCTTTCCATTTGATAGAAGTTTTACACTTTTCAGGAAAATACTAGATTCAAAAAAAAAAAAAAAAAAAAAATTAGCCATATCAACACAAAGTGTTTGGTAGTCATTGATCCCAGTCATGAGAAGGCAGCAAGAACACTAAGATAACTGGCATCCTCTTGTAGTACCATCTTGTCCAGACCAGGGAAGGTTTCTCCCTCTTGTTTACTTGCAGATCCCAGATGCCCAGGTGTGGATGCCAGCCACATCAGCCTCCACCAGTTTGTCACAGCCATTTAGCACTTTTAACTTTGTGAATGTCAAAAACATTGAGGTGTCTTCAGCTAAGAGTGCTCCAAGTAACACCTGCCAAAGCCTGAGCATTGTTCAGAGCAGAGCTGCTGGACACTTCTACAGTGATACTGTTTATGACAGCACCTTCCAGCAGATGGAAACACATGCAACATACACAGCTGCTAGCTGTAGGAAAATCTCCCGTCCTTGTAGTAGAAAGTGAAGGACAACAGCAGCTTCTTTAGAGCTGAGAAGACTGCTTACATTATTGACAACAAAGTGATGGCAGTAGCAAAGCCTGGTACTTGCAACCCTGCCACGTACAAGCCAGGAGGAGGGAGAATGTGTTCCCAAGGACAGACCAGACACTGGGTAAGAGCAAGGCAAGCAGCCAGAGAAGCTGAGCATCCAGCACTGTATTTAAGTCCCACAGTAAGGGGGGGGGCTACCTTGATGTGTATGATGATGTGCTGCATTGCCTGTCAGAGCAACCATCTTAGGCAAAGAGCAACAATGAAGAATGAGGAGAGAAAAGAATTGTGTTTGCCCAAGGACAAGTCAGAAACTCAGCAGTGGGGGCAGGGGTGGGGGATGGGGAGGGAGGGAGATAAATCTAGTTCAGAAACAATAGAGTTGTCACTGAGCAACAGAAATCAATTATTGCAAAAGAATAAGGCAGGTGGTTCAGCTAACCACTATCTACTTCCTCTACACCCATATTCACACATGTAACACCCCATTCTAGACCAATACTAAGAGCAGAATAAACCAGATAGTTTCTTCCCCTTACCCTCAAAATATAAAGTCAACAAAAACCAGTATTACAGATTACAGTAAGAAACTAACTTAATCTTAGTCATACATTAAAGGCAAATTTTTATTTCTACTAGAAGTCACTATTACAGGTAAACTTAACAAAAGCAATAACTGTGTCTATACTGACAGAGATACTACAACTTCATACTCATATTATGCAATAATTTTTTATCCTCAACTCCTATTCCAAGACAGCTCTTAAGAACATGTTGTTACTCTTGCCTTAATATCTAAATGATAAAAGACTAGTCTCATCAGAACCTTGCAGAATCTGTTAAAGATGCTTAAACTACTTTTTTTGTTTAAAAGAACATTCATTCTGCAAGTTGGAAGACTAATCCCAAATAACTTCTCCTAATAATTACGTGCATGCACTGTGGCTACTAAGGATATACTAAATTTCATCTGAAAAAAAAACCCTACAGATCTCTGCATACTCCTAGAATACCGAAATACTGTATATGATAGACAAAACATTGAAGTGGAAAAATATTTCAACAAAAAATGAAATTTTATCTTTCACAGTAAGAGACTTTAAGGTCTCTCAAAGGTTTCTTGGTAAAATTTGTCTCTTCTACTAGAAAATTTGATAACATTTTGAAAAGGTTTAGACAGGATTAACTTCAAAACATAATACCTTTCAGAGCTACTCTCTGGCCAGTCAGTGAAGTCTAATTGAATTTGTCACGACATGTAAACACCAGTTTGGAAGGAACTGGTTTTCCTTAGTTCACATTTGAAGTTAAAACATTTTGACTGAAACAAACACAAGCCTCCAAACAGGCTCTGACCTTTGCATAACTGGTCACCTCTTTTCAAGTTCTGCAGCTGTAGCCAGCAACAACACGCTAATGAACAATTTGCCTGCATTCAGCAACCTCCAAAATGCCTCAACCCATGACATTTTGAAAAAAACCCACACTTTGGCTGGAATCTGACAGTAGGAACTACTGCATGTCTGGAACATTATATCAGCTCTACAGATGAGAAAGCTGATACGCTGTCAATAGACTCAAGCTCAGAGCTCGAGCTGTTGCTGCCATTCAGCTCTATGGGGAGCACACAGCACCACAGCTTGGGAGTTGCCTTGCCTTGTGCACAGGGCTCGTGGTGAAAGCCTGCAGCATCCACTGCACTGCATACAGAAAAGGTCTTGTTTCCACAAGAAACAAGCTAGAAGCTGCTGGAGGTTTTAACTCCCACCAGCCCCATACAAATACCTCTCAGTCAGGCAGACTAACTCTTTGAATGCAAATGCAAGCTGGGAATGAATTTTAAATTAGAGAAGACACTGAAACGGATATGAATCAGCGCACAAAGCAGTCATGAGGAGTTTGTATACTGATCTCAAATTGTTTCCTTTGATACTGAACAAATCAAAGCAGTTTACAGGATGTTTGCTTTTTGTCTTAGGTCTGAAGGATATCTGCAACAGCAGTGTAGAGATCATTCTGAGCGAAGAAACTTCAGGGGTGAAAACAGGTTGCATAAACATTGATTTGAAGTCAAAACAAAATCAGCAGTAGCCTTAATTGTGAATAGTAGCCTAAGAGTAGTCTTGCTAGGCTGTCTAGCTAACGGCATGTGTAGAAGTCTTACAAGACCATTCCAGCAAAAGCTCTATAGTTTCAGAAGTGTTGTATGGAATAGAATGATAAAGGACACTTTCATCCTGCCCAAAGTGTACCCAGGCATCTTGAAACTTTGTAAAAAGAAATGTAGAAGCAGTAAGTATTAAGTGCCTTATATTCTTAATCACTACAACTCTAGAACTGACAATTTTCTAAGTCTGCATAAACCAGGCAACAAGCCAAGGATCTCAGCACTGAACTTGGTAATGCAGGAATATTCTTAAACAACCAGCACTAAGGCAGAGGGAGTTTGTTTTTCTGTTATTCTCCAAAACAAATGTCACGTATGAATAACAGTGAAAGCACCTGCACTTTAAAACCTAACAAATGTAAATAACCACAAACAAATTGAAAACTAAGTTTTAAAAGAATTATATGCCCTAAACCATGATATACTAGCTGCAACACAACAGCCTAAAAATTCTTTTCAAGCAATATATATAACACAAGAGTTCCTATTAAAATGTTTGACTCATGTACCTAAGATCTGAGCTAAAAAGAAAGGAAAACACTGAAAGCAAAATATATGAGACAGCACATTTAGATTTTGAGTAAGAGAGAATGATTTCATATTGATCCCTGAAATTAACTGGAAGCCATCCAAGTTATAGGACAGTCAGAAAAAGAATGAATGGTTCTTTCATATGCTGCAAATACGGAGACAAGGAAAGGATAGAGAGAAATGAGACTGTCAAGACAGGAAGTTCAGACCACACGGTACAAAAAAATGCCAATGTTATATATAGTAAATGACATTTACAGGTAGAAGAAAAGTATCAGTTGAGAAGTGCTACCAAGGTTAGTGACAAAAGTCTAAATAGTAACTATACAAGAAGAACAGTTGATTTGTCCCCAGGAGAAACACATCCATGCAAAGTATTTAGAGGGAAAGTCAACACCAGCAGGCAAAGAGAACAGAGAAGAGTCATTAAAGGTGTCAAGAAATATGTACAGCTGAGAATCACAAGCACAGAACTGTCAATTAGCAACATAGTTTAGACACGGTGTATAGGAAAGAGCAAATGGCCAAGAAGTGACCCTTGTGAGGAACTCAAGAGAGCAAGGGTCTTGTCATATAAGAAATGAAAAAATACACACCTTCTTCTATTTTTTAAGAGATGTGTAGAAACGTGTCCAAAAGAAAAGGACAGGGCAGGCAGTTGGATGAGAGATTTGTAGAAATATAGTGGTTATATAAGGGTCAGAAAATGAAAAAAATAATACCTGCATACAGAGACTGCAGAGTTCCTCAGGGCAGTCATCATTACCCTGAGTTAGGTCAATCTCAGATATAATTTCTTAACAATTATTTTGGAAAAGACTATCTTCTCTTTTCACTACCAAGCAATTCATGCTAAAAAATATTCCTTAGCTGGAGGACTTTATATCAAGCCTTTTATAGACATGACATTTAAAACTTTTATTAACTGAACAATCTAAGCCAACTTTTACAAATCAAAGCAGCAGGCAGGCTAGCTCACTCCACCTATTGGGTACATTTACCCATTTATCAAACTAGATAGAATTGTAAAGAGAAAATATCACTTGTCAGCACATATCAGCTATAATTGGTGCTACACATTTCAAGAATAAACCAAAACTGAAGACTCTACAAGCGTCTGACTAACTAGCAACTCAGTCTAAGCAAAACTCTTTTCTCAGAGCCTGAACAGTTTCTGGATTATCTCCTTGCTTCCCTCAAACAAAAGATTTGACAGAATATGCACATTATCTGAAGAAACTAAATTGTCATCACAG
This sequence comes from Acanthisitta chloris, assembly GCF_000695815.1. Lineage (NCBI taxonomy): Eukaryota > Metazoa > Chordata > Aves > Passeriformes > Acanthisittidae > Acanthisitta > Acanthisitta chloris. The sequence continues at coordinate 15,923 of NW_008659272.1, forward strand.
GAAACACTTATGATATAAAATGTTTAATTAGTATATATCAGTATAACAACATACCAGTAAAAACTGGTTAATGAGAAAATAGAATGCCATTATCAACTTGCTCAAACTTACTATAAACAGTAAGACAATACTGTTTTGTTAAGAAAGTCTTTATTTACAGTAAATTTTTGTACCTTTTTTTCTTTTTTTAAATATATTATCTAGATACTGGTTCAGATATAGTATCTCCAAGCTTAAGTCCACAGCCTGCAGAACAGATTAGATTCTAAGCTTCGTGTAACTCATGACATCTATTTATGGCCTATGCATGTTTGGTATGTCCTTCACACAGGTTGGAGGTGAAAACAGGAGACTCCTCTTCAGTCTTGCAATTCTGATATGAACTAGGCAGAGGCCATCTAAACAAGCTTGCCTGTAAATCTGAAAACTTCTGCACCCTTTTGCCAAAACTTTGCCACTCAAAACTATTAGAAAATAGAATACCAGAAGCTGCTTTTTTTTAATACTGAGATCACGAAAATAGGAATAAAAAAAAAAACTATGCAGATAAAAGACTAAATGGAAATTTAAATGTTTAAAATCACAATGATGCATCATATGCACATTGTTACAGAGTATATAAAAACATAACATCCTAATACTAATTTAAGTGTTCTGTAAGGGTATGCATATAATATATATGTTGTGATTTTAAACATTTTATTTCTATTGAAGCAGCTATACAGCTTTAAAACCTGCTGCAATTTTGCATGTCTGATGCCTCTTACATTGTTCAACACCAAATGACATTCTGCTGAATATTTACTTACTAAGAACCTTGGCAGAACTTGCAGGCCTTGATTTTACTGTAGGACTGTAACTCTATATGTAAGTTATCAGAAGCTCTGCTTAGCATCATGGCATAAAAAACAGCAATCTTAAAAATTTTTGTTTAATAGGTTTTCCTTACTGACTAAAGTCCTCTGCTTAAAAATCTTGATGCTTTGAAGGATCCAAAAATTGCTTATGTTTACTACACAAAACACATCTCTGCTGAATTGTCAGACCAAGACTCAGTGGACAAATGAGAAATACAATACATTAGAGAAATGAGATATTTATATTTTACAGGACAGATTTCTAACCCTGTTTCAACTGTTAGTCAAATACATGCTAAGTACTTATGTAAAAACCTAACATATAAATAAATGTTAAAATACATACATTATATACATACCTACAAGTCGGGTATGTAGCTACTCAGACATGATACTCTAAGAAACCTCGCAGTACAAGTAGATAAGAAAACCAAGATGCATGAATGAATATTGCTTATTTTCAAGTTTTAAACAGTGCAGGTTTCCAAGCCAAACGTGAAAGCTGGGAATGTAACATATTGCTCTGAAAACACTGAATAAACCAGCAAAAGGGGGAAGTTTCTTAAAAACATAGCATCATATGCCACAAGTGGGAAAGTGGCTTTGCCAGTATTTTAAAACCAGTAGTACCATGATAAAAAAAAATCCCAACCCTGCCACAAAACCAGTTTGGTTTTGTCAAATACTAGTTCAAGTAAGCTGATCTTACTAAAAAGAAAAAATCAAAAGAGTAGTTCAATTGTCTTATCTTTCATTTTCAAATCACAATAGAGAAAGAAATTTAGTAAGTACAGAGATTAGTTTATGTATAACCAGCAATAATTCAGCTAACCTTCCCAATCTGTTTTAAGCATGTTGTGTTAACAACTGTTTCATATTCAAATTGAAAAGCTGAAGAATGTAAAGCTGAAGAAAAAAATGCATTGAGCATCTTCTCACTGATTTTATTTACAGTATTACTTGGTGATGAAAATGCCCAACATATACAGCTTTGTTATTAATGTACTGAGACTCTCCAGTTTCCTTTCAGGCATAGTAACATTTTCTAAAAAAGCCTAACCTCCCTATTTTGTACCAAAGTCTCAACAGGTTCCACAGCAACAAAGACATTAAATAGTCTCCTCATCCATAAAGAGAGCTTGAGGAAAACTAGGAATAGCAGAGACATCTCTCTCCCACCTTCATCTCTGCCAGTGATTTTCATGAAGTCTGCTACTAATTAAATGACCTGTCCAGATGGGCATTCCCCATTTTATGGGCAACTGACCTGCATAACAGCACTTCTGTAAAATGACCCAGTGCTAAACCCTTTCCTGCTTCCTCCATATCAGGTCTTGTGGCTGCAGTGTGCCATGCATGCTGCAGGACCAGAGAAGCACACGAACATGCTCAGCCCAGGTCTCCCAAAGATAGTGTCTTTACTCCAGTCTCACAACATGCAGCATATGGAACAGCATGGAGAACTAAGAACTGGTAGTGTCCAACTACAAACACATGGATTTCAACTGCTGATGTGAAGAAGTCAGATTTACAGAAAACTGAAGACACTGAAGCCCATTATCTTCCATCCTTCCCAGTAAGAGCACATGCATCAATACAGGAAGAACAACTAACAGTCATCTGAAATACAACTCATCTTTCACTTTCCATTTCTCCCTGCAGAAGAAATGAAAGTTATACTTCAGTCCTGAAAGCTTTAATTGAGGGATTTCTTAGATATTTGTATACTTTTAGTTTGTTTAGTGTTTGTTTTTAATCAAAAACTTTCAGTCAAAACAAACTGCTAAGTTGATGGCAATGTAATACTGTTTGAATATCACATTACTTTAGTTGGTAGACTGTCAGCCTTCACAAATTTCAGTTATTCAAAGAGACGATAACTAGCTTGAAAAAGAAATACATTGGTAAGATACAGAGAAATAAAACAGACGCTAAGAAGAGGATGGTACTTTCAAGGGACCACGCAATCCACAGAAAGAAATCTCCTTTAATAACTCCATTTGTCGGAAAGCATGGAACTAATTACTGTTCCAATATATGTAATGTATTCAGAGACCTCAAATAACAGACATTACTACCTGGCATTTCAAGCCCAGTTGTTGAAGTATACTGATAGTAAGCATAAATGTTCATATTATGAAACAGGCAGATGGTCTTCTTCACTAGAAACATTACAGTCTGACATTTGTTATCAATTGTACTGATTTAATACTAATGAGAGTAAATGGAGACAGATTTGCAAAAATCTGTCTCTCAGGAAGATGTATGTGTGGCTTGAAAAAATTTTTTACTTCAGATATATCATGCTATGGGACCAAGAGGGATAATGATATATTTTAATATACAGCACCACTTTGACATTTGCACAGAGTTTTCAGGCCAGGAACCAAAACCTACAAGAAAATGAATTTATTCAGGAAAAGAAGCAGAGGTGATGTTTCAGAACTCTGCCATAGCAGCAAACAAATCAAGATTAAACTCACTTTTTATGATATTATAAAATACCATTATACCCATTACTGAGACTTTCATTCACAAGTACAGCAATTATAATATAAGCACAGCAAGGGTAAGCTATGCTTATTGTCCAAATGCTGAAGAGCTCTGCACCTAGTCAGTGTGTCCCTGCTCACCACATGCTCGCTGTGGGCAGGGGAAAGAAAGATGATCCACCAGGCTCCCCCCAACACGATGAACTACCAGGAACCCAGGATGGGTTAAGCAGCATAGCCTGCCCCATCACAGTCGTGGGCTGTGTTACAGACAGTGGTATAAATCAGAAATCTGAACTGATAAACATTAAACAAGGGGTGTAAAATATCATTGCCTTCTCAGACCTAACACTTCTCCTTAGACTTGCTCTTCTCCATGCAACTGCTTCAGGTCTTAAGAATCATTAAGGCTGGCTATGTTTCTCATAATGATGAAGCAGTGAAAGTATTCCTTGTAAGTTAGTGTCTGGTCACTGGCATTTCTGTGAAGTGACCATGTTTGAATCTCTGAGGTTTCTGCTGCTACGAATAATGAGAAATGACACTGAGTCTTAACAGAATTTTTTTCAAATTTAAATCAACAAGAAACACTGTGCTCTGGCAAAAAGGTGCTGAAAGATGGTCAAGGGTCTATTTTAAAATTCATTATTGTATCTAAATATGGTGCTGTCTTAACAGCAGAGCAGTGAGGCAGACCATTCAGAGAACTCCTGACCCACAAAACACTGTCTAAAAACACAATGGTTCACGAGCACTAGCATTCCTCACCTAGAAGGACATGCCAAGGCAGGGCACCGAGTTCCTGCAACAAACCAACACCAGAGAAGCTCCCTGCTCCTTTTACTCTCATAACATACGTTCCTTCCTGCTCCCTTTGCTCTGCAACACCAAAGTGAGATCAAATATGCAGTGATTTACTTTCTCATTAATTACACAGCATCAGTTCCATGGAGGTTTGAGTTTATTCAAACCACTTTGAGCACAAATACAATCTAAAACTGAGGTGTTACGACACAGCATTATGTTACAATTCAATAGCTTCATTTCAATTTATGTCACACACCAAAACCTGAGAACTGATGCAGGCAGACTAATGGTGAATACTTGGATTTCTTTTATAGCCAGAACAGTAAATATGATTATTCACTCAGTTAATTGAAAACAAATACCTGTTTATTATCTGAATACATGGGGCTTTATTTTGAAGCAAAAATTTGTTACTCATCATCCATATACTATAAAAAATGAATACATGCAGTAAAGGGGTGCTAAAAATAAGTCTTTTAACCTAATCTGTACCTAGGCTAATGACAGAAAAAAGATTCAATCGTATTTTTCATTGCTTGGAAAAACTGATTGCAGCTAAAATTTCCAGACCCTATATACTGAAGGTCAGGCATGAAATTTTACATTTCCCCAATTTTTTAACATTTTATGTCAAAGACATGGTCATTGCCAGTAACTTCTAATGTAAGATTAAAACAAAGATTGAATTCCTTGAACAGACTGCTGTGTTAGCATACTGCAAAGAATATGTACTGTACTTCAAGCTGAGATAAAAATGCCTCTTGTTTAAAGTCAAGAAAATTTAAAGCAAAGTCAGCTGTACACACTGTAACACACTTTCTCTGAAGCTTCTACACTGGAACACAAAACACAAATTAACTGTCATGTTTAAGCACTTATCTTCTATCAAAACAATCAAAAAACTAATTTACACAAAAGATACAGTAGATGCATTTCCAATTCTCCCTCTAGCTTCCCCAAAACAGTGTAACTGATCTAAAATAATATCGTCAATCATTGTGGGAGAGAGGGGAGGAGAAGTGGTTTTTTAAAATTATTATTTATTCTCAAGTAAATGGAAGAAGTATGATCGTGCCTGTAAGGAGTAGAGTGGAAATACACAAGATATGTCAGTGAATGTTTTACATATAGGGATGTCACCCTGACCAATATATTACTTTTCATTATTCTAATTTTTTTCTCACAGAAAACTGATAGCACAAATGGATACTACAATTTCTCAAACAAGCTTTTCCAAGGGTAAAGCAGGAGCTAAGTGGAGAGAACAAATTTTGGATTCAGCCTTCCAAAATAGAATGTGCCTCTTGTGACCTTGATCAAGATGTCTGTCCTTATCTCACAAACATTAGCATCTAGAACATGAGTAACATCAGGCCTAGATTCCTGACCAAAACATATAAACAAATCAATCAGTGTCATTCGACAAGGGGAGAGGGGACTGTACACCATGAATGACAGAGAAAGGAAACAACAGTCATTTTCCCCCCCCCTTCATTCTTTCTAGACCCTCTTGTGGATCTACAGCAGTAGAAACTTTTACTCACTTATTTTTTTCTTTCCTAAAACATACAGGACTGGGTCTTGTACAATTCTAATATTTTAAAGGGATTTTCTGTAATAAATTAATATACCTACACACTCATGTACTTTGCATACTCCCTCTCCCTTCTGCACACAATATGCAAATTCCACTAAAATCTATTTCAAATCTATATGCCTAATTTTGAAAAGTTACTAAAAAGCCACAATGCACAAATGAACAAAATGTTTCTCTTACTAAAAATCTCTCTCCTGGAGATATGAAGTACTTTTTTTTTTTTTTGTTTTGCCCCTCCCCCTCCAGTCATACATTCAATCTCATAGCCTTGTATTAGCATTAGTATTGTACCCAGGGCCTTTTGCCTCAGAAACAGAATATAATAGATAACTTCTATTCCAAAATTCAGAAAACTAAACTGTTTCAAAATTATATCTTTTACATTAAACTGGACATTTAAACATTGTCATATGGAGGCAGTAAATTAATTTTTTTTAATTACTAAAGAGCCAACCCATTTTTGCCTTTTTTTAAAATCACAACAAAACAAAGCCCACCAATTCCACCAGCTCCCTGGAACTGCTGTGGCTGTCCTTACAAAACAGTGATTTATTTGCAATCATCCTGGATCAGCTAGAACCATCTGATGTAGTGCAGTAGGAAAACACTGATGGACCTGTGCACCATTTTATATACCTTCAACTTTTGTTTTGGTTAGAAGCTAAAGACTGCTCACTGGCACAAAGACAATAATAAAACAGGCTGTCTTCTCTAGAAACCAAAGTAAACACAAAAATCCCCAAATGCCATAACAAATTTCACTTATATCACCTAGTAAACAGTTAAGAGGCAAAAATCATTACTATGAAATCCATTTTGTTTCCCATACAGAGGCAAAACTATTGCTAAAACCTGACTGGTAGACAGTTCTTGTTGGAAAACTTGAATCTGTTCTAATATTGAGATATGGTTGAACCACCTTCCTTGGGGACATACACACTATCAGCATACAAATTAACAGCATGCAGGTACTTAAATGCTTGCAAGCCTGGGAGTAAGGATGCATGGTAGCTTTTGCTTTGGACAGACAACAGCACTTCCCTTCACAGCTCGAAGAACTTGCCTTGGTCCTTAAGGCTGTTTGAAGAAAGATTCACCTGGAAGGAGATGGTTCTGGGAGAATAGCAGTCAAAACTTCTGAAACATGAAATAAGAAGCTTCTATAGACTTCTTAAACTCCTTCACACTTCACTGACTAAATACATAGCAAATCAGTTATGACAATCTGTGGTTAATTTTCACTACATTCGCAAAAAACAGAGGTTCAATTTTGACATTTGATCTATACTTACACCATCGTACATACCAAAATAATTGGTAAAAATGTTGTGACATATTCTTTGAGACAATTCTGAGGAATGATTTAAGTATTTGCTACCCAATGTGAATAAATCTCTTGTTTGCTAATACTGATACATGTTAATGGAAGTATTACACTGTTAGAAGTGACTTACATGAGGCATGTAAACAGGACAAAATTAGAACTAAAAATACCATAATGATACCATGAAGGCATAATTTAGATACATGCACAAAATGCAAATTCTTTTTCCCTCTCAACATGAGAAATATGAAACACATAAGTCACAAGCAAAAAAGCAGCTTTAACAAAAAAGGTGACTTTGGATAGTTCTAAAAATCACTCCTGTGTAGCTTTGTAGCAGTAAGATACATATCACAAGCACATGCTCTAAAAAGGCCACTATTTAAAATTTTGCTACATACTTCTAGAAAGGAGAGCTAGAAGTCTGAAGACCACATGCATAATTAAGAATCAATGTTGCAAACAAAAAGCTAATAAAACTCTGAGCAAAAACAACCAAAATCAATTGCACATCTTACATATTCTTTAATTAAGACCTATTGCCTGGTTTATAATCTATAATCCTGACAAAACTCTGGGATTTGCACACTAACAGCACTTGCATGCCAATCACTGCCATCTTCTAAACCACAAATGTGCATATGTATTTCTATAATAGGATTAAGATTAGTTTTTATGAAACTTTACACAAGTGTAAGCCCTGAGTAGTGCAAAAAGCAGCAAACCTTTGCTGTGCTGCTTCTACCTAGATCTGTGTATCCCCTTGTCCCATTCCAAAGTTTGTGGTGTCCCTGTTACCAGAGCTCATCTGAGTTAAAATACTCATTTTCACCAAGTCAGTTTTAACTTGGGTTAAAACCTTGGTTTTAAGGGGGGTTCCCCTGCATCCAGCCACTCTAATGGGTGTGCAGGCAGGTGGAAGCACTTGCAGGGACATCTACAGTGTTCATGAAACTATGATCCTCACCTTGTAACCTGGCTTCATCATCTGAATCCAGCAAACATTACACAGAGAAACCACACCTGAAAACTATTTGTGATGCAAGTCACTTTTTACTGAAGCACTCATCTTCTCCCTACAGGAGCACCATAAAAATTTAAGAAGGCCAGACGAGCATTGCTTTTTCTCCTGTGTATTCCTGCTCTTCTCACATACTGCTTACCTCAAGCATTTACCAGTGACAACTCAGGTACATAATTCAGATTTCCATATAAAATCACAGTGTTTGGGTGAATTTGGAGCCTGGGTAGCTAGATTTCTACTCCTCATTTGTCATTCTCTTTTTTACATCACTACCATAGGCATTTCAGCTTTACTTATAAAAGCTGGAAAATGTCATATCATAACTGGTCTGAAACTTGGATCTTGTAAGGAATGCAAAATAAAGATTCAATCAAGGGTATGAACAAGACAATAATTGTTGACACACATATACATATATATTTGCCGTCCAAATCTGAATGCAGTGGTAAAAATCAGATGAAGGAAACAAGAAATAAGTAAGTTACAGCCCAGGAAAAAAGTATACCTTGGGGCTATGGAAAACAAGCTCACTAAAGCTGCCAGCAACTATCTGCATGTGCTTTTTTTCTTGTCACATTACAAAAGGTGAAACAATAACATAGGCTTCCTCCCTGCTGAAAGGCCACTAGCAGTTTAGATTGATGAAAACCCTTTAAGAGACAGGAGTTGTAAGTTAGAATTAGAGACTCAGTGGATCTATGATTGATATAAAACTGAACAAACTACTAGTAAGTATCTTCAGGTCCTACCATGTGTGTAAGCTCATAAATGGAATTAAAGTGACAGTTTTAAGCAGACTCAATATTTCTATTAGAAATCAGACATATACATTATGAAACATCCTGTCTGAAAAGCAAGAGTCTTCTTACCTGAAAAAAATATCAAGTTATGTTTTATCCTGTCCAGTCACACTCATTATTGCAATGATCTCCCTTCCCCTTTTACCAGGTAGGAAAAAAATTTCCATGTTCTTATTGGGTTCTTTAAGGAGAAAAGACACTCTGGTGCCATCTGAATGTTTTAGCCCAATTTTCCCAGGAAAATAATATCATAATGAGAAGACTAAAGACAAAAATCATAAAACTTCGACCATGTTGTCCAAGTTCTATCAAATTTTGCAAGATACTAGGTGTCTCAGATATGAACTTCACAGAAGTTAGGAACCTTACAGAAAAATAAGACCCAACAGACTGACTCCAGAGAGAAAAGCAACCACAATTTTGCCCTCTTTGCCCTTGAAGTAAAGGCAATCTACTAGCTAATCAGAATTCAGGTACTATTTGTTGAAACCACAAGCATGACACTCCTAACACAGCCAAAAACCATTGAGAGAGACTAAAATGCATGGCAGATGTGAGAGATATAGCAGTGAGCTGGGGCATCTGATGCTGAATCCTAAAATTCATAGGGAATTAACCTAGAAAAAAAATAATCAGGTTTTAGGCCATGCAACAGCTCCATGGTTATGGAGTATTCTCAAGCCATGGCAACTAAGAAAGAGAACCAAACAAAGCAACACTTGAAGAGCAGATACATATAAAACATACACATAGATAATTTGAGTAAGTCAATACCAATTACACAAAAGGGATGAAAACCATTGCAAATATTATTGTGACTGGATAGCTTTAAGTATCTTGGTAGCATGTAATATAACAACATAAATTTGTGCTGAGGTGCCTAAACAAAAGACAGAGCATAACTTTTAGTCAAAACGTCCAAGTAATATGATAAACTCTGAAAGAGAACAGGGGAAGAAACTTCCCACCACTTATTCCTTATACAAATAGATATTATTTGTATATGTGGACTGTAAGGCATACACACATTCTTTTCAAGGTCTGGTTTGCTTTCCCTTGCTCTAAGGAGAAAACATTGAAAGTAAAAAGTCCAATAAAATAAGCAACACAATAATTGATGACCCCCAAAATCTAGAGCAGATACAAATTGTTGTTGACTCATATTGTAAATTGCCTGTCCACTACAAGCTTTCAGACTAATGCAACAAGGAAAAAAATGTTTTTCAATCACTGCCATCCATCATCTTGGTAAACAAGTAAAATGTATACTCTGCCATCTGCTAGCTATTAGTCTGTGTAATCATAAAATATCATGTAATGTAATCATAAAAAACACTATTATTACCTACTCTTTCAATTTATAAGCAAATATTTCTATCTGTCAAATGACTTTATGCTAGCATGAGGCTTGAACCTTCTGCACTGCTTACCATCAATCTAGTCGTCAATCTAAGATAAGTCTGTCTCTTGTTCAGTCCTCCTACATTTGGGAAATGCTCAGCATGGCAGTACTCTATTTGATCCCAGAAGAAATCACATGAAGAGAAGGGTCAGTAAATGATCCAGCTGTCAAGGGCCTGAACAGTTTAACAACAAGGGCTAAGGGAGTCACTGCTCCTGGTCAGACTGCCTTAGATGCTGCCAAGAAAAAGAGAATTCTCAGTTCCAAGATTAATTTTTTCCTGTACCATATCCTAGTTACCCTTGATACTAATCTTTAAACATATTTGTATGAGAAAGAGCCCTAGCAAAGTTACAATTTTCTCAAATTACATCTTTTAAAGACACAGTAGAAACAGCTTTACTGTAAAATGCTTAAGTCAGAGGAACAATGCTTTTGTTTCATAGATTTACAATCTAAAATACCCCTTAGAACACAAACACACTAATGAGCAACTCCGTGCAGGGAAACTGGCAACATTTTTCAGTTATATGTATTATAAAATTGGTTTAAACAACAGTATTGAGCTTATTCCTAGAAATTTCTCAATAAACCAAAAAGCTGTTACATAAAATAACTTTTCACTATTTTCACTGGATCACAGAACTCACCAGAGTTGTTACACCATCAGACCAACAGCAACAGATGGTCCAGTTGTCTAGAGCTCAGACACCTATTCCTTATTATGTATTTATAATTTATGGCAGAAAAAAACATTTTATGGCAGGGAAGACTCCACTTAAGCAGATTCTTATTCCCCACCAACTAAATGCCAAAAACGAAGGCAATGGTGTAAGTGACACACAAGCCATTATTTTGGTTGCACATGACTCCCATTTGTTTTCATCAGTGATTCTCTGCAAACTTCAAGGGCTAGAACCTGCTCCTGCAGTGACAGAATGATATTGAACAGCATACCAAGGGAACACCTGGGGTTTTGGTGGCCTACCAGGCATCACTGTAAATTAAAATAACTTTTTCCAGACAGATCTACTGTGCATAGATGGACTTTGAAACTGAATGAGTATACCACTCAAGCTACAGAAGTATCTATTTTTTTCTCCTTCAGATCAGCTGTTTCAGGACCAACTTCCTTATAACCTGTCAGAAACCTTAATTTTCTTTTATGTCTTGGTCAGTAAAATTATGTCATATTCCACAAACATTATCAGTACACCTTAAAGGTGTGGTCCAGAGTCCCAAAGCAATTAGCAGTATAAATACACAAACAGAGAGGAGGGAGTATGCTCTTAAAACAAAAGTATGAAGTCTATATTACTGGAAACAGCAACCCTTATGCCACTTCTTTTGGGAAGGACTCAAACTAAAAATGTTGACTAGACTAACAATGCAGTGATTCTATCAACAGCAACAGCAGAAAGGAGCACTGCTCCATCATCTAACAGTACAAATTTGGGCCTCAACATAAAAGACTACTACCATCTGCCAAACTAGCCAGTGTTACTTGGAGTTTATACAAGTTTAAGCAAGATGACACCCAGTCCTGCACCAAGTCAGAATGGTATGGATAAGTTAACATGTGAGTCAACATAAAAACTGCTTATAGCAAGTAACTTGCAAAAAAAGCAAACCAGAAGAGTTGAATTAATATTGTGCCAGAATTTGCATCTTGATCTAGGACTAGGGTACTGGAGACTCCAGGAACTGATTTATTGCACTGTTAAACCAGAGCATATTTTGAATACAAGGAAATGGATCTACTTGACTGAAAAGATAGAAAGTGGGATGTGACTTGCAGAGCTCAGCCAACACATAGGGCTGGAGCTGGGGAAAAGCCACAGCAGCAAACAGGAGGGCAAGTTGCCAATGCCACAGCTGAAAAGCAGGTGTCAAGGAGGTAGGGTTGAGATGAAGTAAATGTAGCTAGAACTCTGCTTTCTCCCTCCCACACTGCCCAGTGAATATCCAGTAAATTTATTACTTCATACACACAAAAAGAAAAAACATAACTTAATTGGCACTTGACAGAATGTATCTGCAATAAATATCAAAGTAGAATCCCCCGAGAAAGAAAAGGCAGCATAACCAGAAAGTAAAGTATAGCTATTAATTCCCCACCTAAATTTCTGATGTTATGCATTATATGCAATTCTGTTATGGTTATGAGTTCATGACAGATATTTCTAGAGCAGCCCACTACCTCTAAATGACAGTTCTCCAACGTGAGATATCACTTTGGGAGGGAAGTTAATAATCCAAGTACATTTCAATTTCTTACATTGCAGTCAACATTTTAACTCTCCATAACAAATGGCCAAACAAGATTTTAACTCTATAACAAATGACTATGCAGCATTTTAACAATCCATAACAAGTGATTGTGCAACACAACAATAAAGTATATTCCCTAGTTTTAGATGAGCAAATAAGGAAGATGAATATTGAAGAGACTTGGATCCAAGATCAGTGCACCTATTCATATTTTCAGGAAACATCTGATTAAGAGATCAAAATTGTGCACAAATTGAGGATTTACTTGCATTTCTAATGTTTATCTTTTAAGATACAAATAATATATTATCAGGAAAAACTGTTGGTATTCAGCATTTCAGATTCAATTAGGTATTTAGTAAAAGTTTACATAATAGTGTACTTACTATGACTAACTAAAGGAAAACTTTTTCATAGAGTTAGATATTAAAATCGTCGACTGGTTTTGTTCTCAGCCTGTACTCACACAGCTGGTTGGAGGCCTTCATGTGCTAGATTTACCTTTAACCTTATGTATTCCTAAGGCAAGGACTATCATATTCATCCCTGTGCAATATGCAGTGCAGTAGAGCTCCTTCCCACAAGGGTCTATTGGCAAATAAACATGCTAGCTAGAAATGCTGAAGCATGAAGGTCATGTATGTCAGCCAAGGTCACTGGTGATTTTAACAGTGGAATTATACAATGGATCCACTATGACACTAAGTCAGTGCAACAAGTCCTTCAGCAATCTTGAAATAATTAAAACGTAAATAAAATATATTCTATTATATTCAGTCTCAAAGAACAGCTATATACCTACTTACTTGACAAAAAATAAAAATCAATAGGAGACTAGCAGCAGGATTATTACAAACACATAGGGTCCCATAGATATCAGAAGAGTGTCTCCAGGGATTCTCAGAAGTCCAAATGCCTAATTCCTACCTAATTCCATACATACAAATAGGGTCTTAACCCTTGTCTCCTGACAAGAGATTATTACTGAAACTCAGAATAGGGGCTGTGCTCCCATTTTCCAAGGCAAGGTCCATGCTTGGCAATTCACTTCAAGTACTTTGAGTTCAAGTGGCTTTTAACAGGATGAGAGACCAACATAAATATTTATGTGTACCAGGTACATAGCTATTATTTGCTTTGTCACTTGGAATGATGATCCAGTGACCTACCCAAGCTAACCTGAGGTGAACAAAAGTGCCGTAATAATCCACTAAATCAGAACACATTCCGACTTCTAGGTTTATATTATAGAGAATACTTAATTTCTATTCTACTTCTAGTGTGAGCAGATCTTAAGAGATTCTAAAAAAAAAAAACAACTTTAAAAAATACATCAGAAAATCTTCTGTATAAAGCTCTAAAATTTCTAACAGTAATGTTAAAATATTTCTCAAAAGATTTTTATAACAGTTTCTCAGTCAAGTGGTCAAAACTTCCAGAGCTTGGATGGGTTTTTCTGACACGTGGTTGGAATGACAGGCATATGTCACCAGTTGCAAGTTCCTTTGACACAAGTAATAGTGTACTAAAACACACTGGTTTTGCTGTAAAAATATGCTTCCAAAATATGCACCCAAAAATATATTTCAGAAAAGACATATGAGACAGACTACATAAACACCTCCTCGCTCAAAGCTTTCATCACAATTCACACAGACAGTACCTTAGACTTTCCAAGACATCTGCTATGAGGTATCAAGTAAACTAACTTTTCATTCCCGAAAATATCATTTACAGCAGTAACAGCTTTAGCTCCTTACATTTCATTAGCACTGCAGTTGAGTCCCTTTCTTCAAAAAATAATAGTGTTCATATAGGAAAAAAATAATTTTCACAGACATGAAAAGTGGCAAAACCTTATGGATATCTTTAACTTCAATCACCTATATATTTTTATGAGCCTCTGATTACCTAGAGGGTTATGTGAGAAAAACCCTACATCTGTTCACTTTTATTTGCCCTTCAAGAACAGACATAACAGCAATTTCATGTTTTAACTAGGTTATCAACTGCCTCCAGATCCTTTATTCTCTTTGGAATACTACCATTCTCTTGGGAATATTACCATTCTCAAGCTATGCAGCTTGATACACACACCACTACTCTACTTCTCCTGAAGCCTGCTGACAATAGTGGCACTCCCTGTAGAGACAGGTGCAAGCTCCTCATCTCAGCCTTAGGCCAATATGAAGACTCTCATTTTACATTTGAGAAACAAAAGATAAATGTGTGCAAACTATGTTATGAGGTAAAAGAGCTAAATGTTTCAGGAACTGCAAAACACTCCCTGGTGATTCCAATATATCAAAATTGTGCCAACAAGCAAATTTCTAACACTGACTTAAATTAAGTATTCTTAGAGGGCATCAGTTAAAAGCTCTAGATCAGAAACAAACAGACTTGGTATGTTCAATTAACCTGCATCTTACCCAGAAGTAAGAAATGGGACACCCAAGTCAGTATCAGGAACCAAAATCTGCAAAATACACTGCAAACCCCTTCTTGCAGTTTCATAATGAGAATGGTTAAGCACTAGAATTGCCTGCCAAGAGAGGCTGTGAAATCTTCATCCTTGGGGATTCTGAGCTTGACTTAACAACCCTCTGCACCCCTGACCCCACTTTGAAGGTAGCCCTGCTTTGAGCAAGAGGCTGGACTAAATGACCTGAAGAACACCTTTACAACAGCAATTATTCTCCCATTTACCTTTTGCACACTTGACAATCCCTTAATGAGACACTAACAAGAACTGTTAGAACTACAAAAAATACATTCAGGACCTGAATAATGAGTTTCCTAAAAAAACAAAAAAAAAATTGGTTATACTCCCCCAAAAAGGTGATTTCTGGTCAAAAATCTGATGGAATGTCTTCTAGTGAACTAATAGAGATGTACTATTTTGACAGAGTTAACAAGAAAGAACTGCAGGTTCCAGGAGCTTAAGGCTCTGAAGAGACTTTGACACAGTTCCTCTCCTTGGCCTCTCCTGCAAACATCCCTAGCCTTCCCATAAATTAGGAATTGCAGCAGAGATGATTAAGACTCCTAGTAAGAGTCTGACCTCAAAAAATCCTTTTCACTCTGTGTGCAACCCTTCATTGGGTTCAGAAACTTGAAGGCATTCTAAATTAACAAGTCATACCTCCGGGAAGATGAATGAAGAGGATAGCACCAAAACACACTGTGATTCCAGAATTTGGTTTTTAACTTCAGATAATATTCAAACACACACATGCACAACCAAACAAAACAGTGCAAAAGTGCACTCATTTCCCTGCCTCAGATTCCTCACCAGCAAGAACAAACTGCTCAAGCCAAAGTTATTTTGCACACCAAAACTTCTCTTAACACAGCTTTTTCTTTCCATCAGGGGATTTCTCAGCTCTCTTGAGACCAGAAAGGACATATTCCTCCTTTCCTTTCTCCAGGTATTTCCCAAATGCTTTTACTGCTCCCATTAGAACACTCACTTCTCTTTCTATGACGATCTCTAGATCAGACTCACAAATGTCTTCAAAACCTCTTAAAACATGATTAACTGCTTCTGAGTTCAGATGTGAAATACCAGTTTGTCTAGCCAGTTGCTATTCCTTAGCCAAAGACAATCCCTTGAATAATAACATAAAAATTTTAAAAAAAAAAAAGGCAGCCAAAGATTAACATCTTTTTTAGGCTTATGCCAGGTGAAGGTTTTGCACCCTATCACTTGTGGGGTTTATTTTCCATCCACGAGCCTAACACTCGTACATCTTCCACAGCCTGGTATCAAACACAATCAATACCCACAGAAGACATGAGATTACCTGACACATCACAGCATCCTTTCAGCCACACACCGATGAGAA
This sequence comes from Acanthisitta chloris, assembly GCF_000695815.1. NCBI lineage: Eukaryota > Metazoa > Chordata > Aves > Passeriformes > Acanthisittidae > Acanthisitta > Acanthisitta chloris. The sequence goes on from NW_008659272.1 coordinate 32,342, forward strand.
CCCTAAGCACACCAGAGTCTGATGAAGTTAATGAAATTTTGTAACAATTTAAATCAAAGTCAGTAATTCTGTCCTCCCCCGTTGCCCAGTCCAGAGCTCCTCCTCTGCTCTGACATTTTAATGATTGAAAGGCACACTGTTTCAGAAAGTAGTAACAATGCTGGAGGAAATAAGAGGAGCTTAAGGTTAATATTTGCTCTGAGCAGTTCTCTGAACCAGCCTTGATTGGTTTTATATAAGCACCAGTAACAATACAAAAGAACAGTGCACCCCTGGCTTACTTTTGCTTAAACAGCAACAGAACATCAACATCACAAATGCGAGCTACAGCTAAAAAAAAAGCCAAATGTTTTGGGGCTTTTTACACACTAGAAGTACTCAACACATTTATATCAACATCTCCTGCCTGAAACACAGAATCATTGGATATACTGTGCCCTCCTGATTTTACATTTTTCTTTACGTATTTATTGACTTCCTAAATTACAATTATTTTGTCTGAATTTCAAGGCAGCTGCTCCTTCCAAGTTGAACTGTAAGATATTTAATCCCCTGGTTTACACTTAAAATTGGAGGTCAGTAAAAAATAAAATGTAAATGTATTTTATATATTACAAAGCCAAATGGAATGATTGCTTATAGACTAAGACACAAGCATAGAATTCTTTGTAGAAACTCTAATTCTACAGAGGCTTCTTTTTTAAGTCTTTTCAAATACATTTTTTTTAAAAAGGAAACTTTAAAAGGTTAATGTCAATCCCATTATTTCAAACAGCCTTTACACAACTTAAGAATGTAAGACATTCAGTGTTGCCCAGGAATCCAATTAGACTCCAAATCAGAGTATCCAAATTACAAAAGGACCATTAAACCCACTGTGCTGCTAACAACATGGGAGATGATCGTGTTTGTTATGCATTTTAGGAGAAGTTAATTCTCATCTTGTTTATAGTCTGTACTATAGTACTAGTCTGATTCCACCTCCCCAGCCCATAACTTAGCTTGCACAGATATTCTTCTTTACAACCGTACAACTGTGAAGTCCCAATTAGACTGAGTAATCTGCATGTGATATTTTAGCCCATTCAAAATACTGAAATAATTCTTTGAAGTACTCTGCAGCATCATATGGTATTTTATCCAGTTTCATTATTTGTACAGAATAGCTTATAGTCATTTGTTACACAATATTCTGAAATACTCTGCAGCTGTGGTCTGCAGGGCTAAAAGCTCTCTCCTTTTTTTCATTACTTATTAGAATCTCAGGAATGCTTTAAAAACCTTACTAGAAGATCCACTTACAAAGGTATCAGGTTCCAACCAAATCAGATTCTATCAAAGAGGGAAACAGTTGGAAAGTGAAACGTTAAAAATGAACGTGTACAAAATTAGTTTTACTGCTTCTCTTTAGGTACCTGGACTTCTTCGAATAATAGAAATCTTGGAATTAAGGAGATGGTATCACCTAGAGAGATTAACATGCTTGGGACTACGTTCAAACTTACTTAATTTCATTAAAAGTAACATCTGTTACACTTCCTAACATCACCACCACCACCACCACTTCCTTCATTAAGAAGCACAGCCAATGACTTGTATTTGTTTTGGCATTCAGTGCACATCAGATGCATGTGTTCAACTGCCTTTATTTTTCAAAAAAAGATTAGCCTAACAGAAGCTCAATGTGAAACCTCAACAACAATGGATTTGGTAACAATCTTCATTAGAAAAGTACTTTTTATGTCCTCACATAACAAATGGAATTGTTTCCACTCCATCCTATTATTCACTTACCCTTTCTATTGTCGCCTTTGCAAACAAAAGTCTGAAATTCCTTTCAGAATTCCTCAGGAGTGGAAACTTCTGTGTATCGATTATCAGACATTCCTGCATCCTGCTGCATGCTATCACCAAAATGCTGTGCACAGTTTTTTTTAAAATAAAAGCTGAAAGTGCTTGGCACCATGGAAAAAAACTGACATGTCCCAAACCCAGATTTTTTAGACCAGTTATTTTTTTCATCTGTCTGTAATGTGACAGATCTGGGCAGATTAGCAACTGAAGTTAAAGCAGTACTACAGCCCGATCTCTGTGCCTCTATCCCATGCTCAAAGATAACTCTCCCCAATAGTAATGGAAGCAAACATACCAAAGCAAAGCTGCTGCAGTTCCCAGCCCAAGATATTAATTCAGAATGTTAGAAATTTTCCCAAATATGACTGAATGAAAATCATTCCTTGATGATAATGCAATCAGACAGACCCTATACCACATTCTGTAATTAATAAATCATTCTGTAAACATAGATAAAACTAATTTTGGATACTTTATTAATACTTCGAACAAAATACAGAGATGAAAACAAGAAGAAAAGTGAATACAAATGAATACACATGGTTAGAATATAGTTTACAGGGAAGCCATCTAAGTGCTGCCCATGCAAGTTACAGATACAGAGCCTTATAAATAAACTAGCAAGGATGGTGAAAAAAAGCTATTTAAAGACAAAATAGGGTCCAGAATAATAGATGTAAATGCATGTAAGAAGTGAAAAAAACAAGTTTATAAACCTTACCAAAAGAAGCTGAGGTAAAACAGGAAGGACAGAATGTTTTTTCAGGTATTTTTAAGATTTTGGTCAAACTTTCCAACATCCCATAAATAAAAACCAAAACACACATGCCCTCTTTATTAGTGTGCTATACTTGCATAACCATGTGCTTATTCTAAAATTAACCTAACTGTGTACATGACAATGTATGTAAACGTGGGTACATCTTCCATTGGTATCAGTCCTTTGTGGTTACCAAGCAAGCAATTTATCTTACAAAAGATGAATTACCCCTTTTTTCCTCAAAGCAGAGTTCCACTGTTACAATAACGATAGCCAGCAAAATAATCAACCATCAAAAGACTAAACTGATTCAGCTAGAATGCAAGATCTATCACTAATGCTGCTCACAAATCTTACAGAAAATGCTAATGATGCTGACTCAAATTACAAAAGTTTTTCAGACAGCTAATATTTGAGAGAAAGCGAAGTGAAGTTAAAAAAAAAAGTGAGAAAAATTATTCACCTGTTTCAAGCAAAGTGAAATTTGAAGTTTATGTAAAAGTACACATCTGTATACTAGCATCTAAAAACGGTTAAATCTCTAAAGACCTACATCTTGAGAAGTATCTAGCCAGTAGTATAAACAGCAGCAATAATATCTACGTATCTAAGTCTTGAAATGTAACAGTTAAAACTAGCAAAAAAAATACCATGCATTAAGTCTTCTGCGACAGAATTTATTATAATGGCAAATTCTACCACGTACACTGGTTTTGTGTGCTTGGAACAGTATTTCCAAGGAACACTCATGTACAGATTTAAGTTCCACCCACTACATCTGAACACTCACCGATTAAAGAAATGCTTAGAATTGTGTTACAAACAAATAAGAAACCCATTGGCAGTTAGTTAAAATGATGCATAAAATATTCCCCCCTAATTTACAAGTATAAAAAGACTCAGTTAAAAGTGAAAATACCACATACAACTAAGCAGATTGCTAAGTAGCTACTTTATACGTATTATTAACAGCAATATTCACCTATTTAGCATTAAAGAATAATAACACTAAACCCTCCCTTGGAGATGATTATTTCCATTGTTGATAGGACAGTAGCTGAGATTTTAGAAGTTAACCTCTGACAAAAAGATATCAAGTCTTTTTAGGTCATGAGGTCCTACATGAGGTCTCTCAGAAGATAACCATAAAAGTCCTAAAATAACAAGCACACACACAGGTTTCTCTTAATTTGCCCTGTTGGATTCCTATAATAAGTGCTTAACAGCTCCAACCCCAGAGCAACTCTGCAGTCATCAACAAGACCATTTACCACATGATTTAGCAAATGTATTTCCAAGATTTTCACTTACATGTGCTACACAGAATTGGAATAGAAATTAATGTAGGGCAATTTATGGGTACTATAATTCTTGAATTCAGAGTTCTTTGCATATCAGATCCAAGAGGAGAAAGAAGCTGAATTTCCAGGAGGCATACAGAACTTGTAGAGGACCAGCCTCCTCCTCCTCCCTATTTATTCTGCTATGGGCAGTCAGTCCAGAATTGTGGCCTTTCTTTCTTCCAGACCAGGATTTGGGTTTGAAGACAGACAATGAAAAAAATGCAAAAATATAGTATAGTATAGTATAGTTCACATAAACCAGTGGTGAATTTCACACTGTCTGTAACATTGACTTTGAAGCAGGCAGCCTCCCTTCACAATATCAGTCACTTGATTTTCTTTACCCCACACTATTCTAACTGGAATTTGAGCACCATGCAGACTTTTGAGTAACGGCTCAGCTAATTGTCAGCTTGCCTTCTGCTCTAACACCACCAGTCATGCATTCCAAGCAGCATGCAGCACAAATGTAAGGCAGCATGCTAATTGAAATCACAGATACCCAGAAGATTGCAGAGACTATGTTAAAAACAATGGATCGACACTGTTTGCCTGCTCTCTCACTCACTACCTTTTCCACAAACTTGTATGAGGGGAAGAACCAGTATGCAAACTGAGAAGTGAGAGCAGGAAGTGATTTTAATGACCTCTCTCCCCCACCATATTCTCCATACTTAACAATCTCTATTAATTAAGCCTGTACACAAAGCTCTTCTGTGATCATACTGTTTCCTTAAGGACTATGCCCAACAGAGGACACACAACTATAGCAGAAGACTGAGCAGTACTGATTAGTTTATAGATCTTACTGCATAAATTTCAGCTCAACCTTGGGGTTGCTTACAGTTTTTTAAACTCCTCTTTGTCAGCTGCAAGGCAATGGGATCTACTCTAACCTCACATATTTTTCTTAACTCAAATGGCAGTAGTGGTCAGCTTCTGCTCACCATCCTGGATTTATTTAGTTTATTCCTCCACCACATCAACAGTACTTTAAATAAATCCAATTAGATAAGTCCACACAGAATGAAGGTCTATTATTCCAAATAAGTATGTGTTTTCTGAAGAGCAAAATCATCTTTTACCAGACAGAATGTCAATTGATTTTGTCAAGATTATTTGAGTATAACCTTATACTAAAGCACTGATGAATAAGATCCAAAAAAGCTTACAATATCTTCCACCATTTCATACAAACAATTCACTAGGATTGGAGGTCACCATACCAGACATAACTGGATATAACCTTCTGTGTAGATAATGAACCCCTGATAGTTCTCCAAGCAGTGCCAAATTCACCTGGCATAGTTTCTGCTGCGGAAGAAGTCATCAGAAATCTTTAAAAACCCACATGGGTCAAAAGGACCCAAAATGGAAGGAAGTTAAATTAGACTGGTATTGTTTCCCTCCCCTCCTCAACACACACAAACCTTCAATCCTAATTTGCATTTTAGGCACACTCTTATCATCATCTTGACATGTGTGTTTTTAGAAATAGAATAAACTAATTTGTCTTATTTAATTTATATTCTTTTGGTATGTCATCTTTCACCACTTCTTGAATAGACTTCATCATGGCTCTGAAATATTCATGACAAGAGAAAAAGCACACAGAAACCAGACATGATTTCTAAATTCTCTTTTTAAATAAAATTAAAAAAAAGAAATAAAATTAAAAAGAAGTGAGGAAGCAGGAGGTAGGAAGTTACGGTTTAACATCAATTAATTTCAGTTTCCAGAGAAATATAGAAATAAATAGTGCAGGATGTATAAATGACTGAGCTGCCATCTGCTTCTATTCTCAGCAGCAATTTGGAAACACAGCTACCCCAGTGAAGTGTCTGCCAAATACTGAAGTAAAGAGGGCAGTGTGTAAACCAAGGGGAGTGAGGTAACAAAGCAAAACTGATACACTCTCATCCGTAGGAGTTATTTACATATGCCACCTTTCTAATCACAAACCAGAGAATCTCTTCACATAATGTAAGTGCCACATGTGTTCTGGATCTGCATCTTCCTATTTGACACTCCTAGACCTGCTGGTATGCAGAGCTACTCAAACAGAATATTTCTTTTTCCAGAAACATTCCTACTACTTCAGTGAAGTAACATCAACCTCAACAGAGAAATATTTACGCCTCTGATCTGTTTCAATTTCCTTAAAATGCAACTAATCTGACTACAAACAGACATTATAACAGATTAATTATAGACCAGAGAAGTGTAAGTTTTAACTCTTTTTTTTTTTCCCCCCAAAGTATTTTTCAGCTACTTCTGTTTTTTTTCTTCCCCCAAAGTATTTTTCAGCTACTTCTGTAATACACATTGCTCGCTAATTTACTACCCACATCATTCAGATATGCCATTGCAGAAATTTATCATTCCAGGTACAAATTCTACTCAACTGGCCATGGCCGTAATGAAGAAAACTACCAATATTATATTCAGCCATCAGTTTCTTGCAAATGGTAATTGCCCAAGAAGCAACCTGAATCACTGTTTTAACTTTAAGCAGTTATGCATACTGGCTCATATTTCTTATTTCTTACCAGTTTCTGCTTCCTGCTCCCAAGGCATGACACCAAGAAATCCTAACACCTCAGAAGTTATGAAACACTGTTTAATCTGTGGCATCATAATGCAACAAACATGTACAAGCGCACACAAAAAAACCAAACCAACAAACAAAAAACCAAACCCAACAACAACAAGACCAAACAAAAAAAGTGAGAGGGAAGGGAGGAAGGAAAAAACAGACAAAAGCTAGGAAAAAATGTTTGCACATACAAGTATAGCCAATAGAAATATAGTGGAACACACTTGATTTCTTTGGCGTGTTCTAAGTGGTCATATACATCAGAGCCTCCACACCTTTCACACAGAGCTCCTTTTTCACACTTGTTCTCAGAGTCTGGTGAAACACAGCTCTTGAGTTTTGTGTCTGTTTTGGTCAAAAATATAGGAATACTGGACTTTTAGGCAAATGTTCAAAAGACTTCTGTAATTTATATCAACTTAATCATCCAGTTTATCTCAAATTCAGATGGCCATAAGAATTACAGTTTCTGAATACTCCTTATGTTCTGTGAATGAGTAGCACTGGATGTTCCCTCTAATTTTTCTAAGTAAACTATAAAGAAGAATACTGTTAAAATGCAACATTTTTTCCTGTCTAGAAATTGTTATTGTTTCTGAACTAGGTATTTTATTTTTTGATTGAAAAGTTCTAATACAAGAATTAACTTTCAATTCAAATAATCTCCTGAAAAGCATTCAAAAGAAGTGTCTCTGTCAGACGGTTCAGTCATACACGTTTACAATGTGTACAATTCCTGAAAGCAAAACAGATAGAGAAAAAAAATCCATCCAAATAATGTGATGACATAATACTAAGTTGCTACCTGAAAAATTCCATTGCAGTTAATACTACACAGTCTCGGACCGTGTTCACCAAAGCTTCTAAAAACGCTTGAAATTATCCTGTCAGACAAAGTTTTCAAGATAAAACCTGGAATTAAGTAAGTGCCAACAGTTTTCTTCAGCTGTCCTTAAGATTTTAGAATAGAGGTAGATATATTGTGCAGTTATAGAATATGAATATGAAATGGGTAAGTGCAGCGAAATCTGTACCAGACAAGAATGAGACCCATGGGCAGAATGACTCTCAAATCACCACAGGTATGCAACTGTCCAGGAGCAGAGAAAGATCCCAGGAAACACTCTGCCACAATCATGAGAAAACTTCTCATCAACATGTACCACTTTTTTCCCTACGTTCAACTATCACCATTTAGTCTAAAAGATCAAGATTTTGAGCTTGTTTTGTAAAACAGAGATTATAATATCTTGGATGATATCCAAAAAACTATGCTCTTTTCAAGTTCTGAGAGTACTCACCTTGAGTGTCTTCCCCAATATAACTTCAAATACACTGAAATTTATATTTTAGTATAGCAGCTGGGCCCAAATAAAAGCCTGATGGCCTCAGAATCTGGATGTCTTTCTTTCTAAAGGTAACACAGAAAACACAATGTGCAAAGTTTCATACTGTGACACAGCTTCTGTGAAACAGATGTCATTGCTAAGTGTTAGTGAGGACAACCATTAGCCACCTTTTGCACATCTGATCTTCTATGTTAACTAAAAGATTGCAGGACTCTGGGTTCCAGAATTGGTACAAGAAAGCATTAGTTGTTAAAGAAATAAGAAGTATTTCTCAGGGCATGTCAACACTGAAAAGGCTAAACGCTGGAAGAGCAGCTTTAGATCATCAACGTATACCTCCTCTCAATGTCACAACACAGCAAAACAAAGCTCCCAGGCTCTTCTTCCGTGAGAGACAGACTGGGCTATCAAAGAGACATCTGCAGATTTCTTAAAGACACTGATCTAAATCAAACATTCCTGGATGTGAATAGAGCTTTAAATCACATGACTTATGGAAAAGGTCTAAAATTATCATGGAAAGACAGCAGCAGCTTAATTAAGGCTGTTATCAGCTTCCACAATGAATATTTGCTATTAGGTTTCCAGTTCTCACTTAAGACATCTGACTTGATTTAGCAACTAATACACATTAAAAACAGAGTTTAATACTTACAGGAAAGTTATATACAAATACACATTTGTCAGGTTCCAATTTAAATCTATTACCATGAATTACTGGTTTCTTCAAGTAGATTTGTACTAAAAAAATTTTTTAATAAAACACATTGCTTTTGATACACTAAAAAAAAATTTTTAATAAAACACATTGCTTTTGATAGTTTGAGTAATTAGTGCTTCTAGTGATCTAATAATGAACATTTGGTTCACAAAAGCATTAGCTGATAGCTACACAGGTTTTATTAACTTAACTCCAAAGATTTTCAGTAAGGAGAACCAAACATTGCATTCATGAATACCTTATTTTTTATGAGGGTACAAGTGGTCATGAAGATTACTACTATGATCTTTCTGTAATGATAGTTACAGAAGCTGTTCCTTTGTTCTGCAGGTAACTAACTATTCTATCTTGAACATTGGCAGTGCACAAATAATTACTAACCTAATTCCTTTAGTTGAGGTCCATTTTATCCTTCTTAAAGTCAGCCTTTTTTCCAACTTTTCTGCTCCATCTTCCTTGACAAGAAATCCAAATGTTTTCAAAAACAGATTACAGTTTAATAGAAACTTACATAATTCTTAAAAGTGTTCACAAAATCTCACTATAAAAAGGTAACTTGAAAATGACAGATTTTTCCTCTTCCATAGCATTTTTGCACTCACGTTGTGCAACACATGAACTTAGCCTCTGAAGAACCAATAGACTGCACAAGACAACAAAAACAGTGAGTACTAAAAAACTGTCAAGAAATCATCATTACTTGAAAACTAAATCAACAAAAACGGTGAGTACTAAAAAACTGTTAAGAAATCATCATTACTTGAAAACTAAACATGATGTTCCAAGGTGACACTGAAAGTAAAAAGTCAATGGTGGATGTGGCCTGTTCTATCATAGCCCTGCTGTCAGCAGATTCTCTCTACGACCAAAGAAAGATACGAAGGTGATGTATTGTTGCAAACCAGGAGCTGTAGCTGACAAATACTTTCCATGTTCCTTACAAAAAATAAGCCCCAATCCTTCAGGGTGACCTATGAAGCCAGCGATGCTTTGGGTGAGTATACAAATACTTTTTGCACTGAAAAATTAACATGCATGACATCACACTGCAGTCATGCATTCTTGCGATGTTTTTTTACTGATACTCTTTCAATAATTTTAAAGTTTCCGAAAGAATATGGGTGTTCATGTGCAAATGCCATTAGCTTTATCAAGTGTTTATCACTTCTTTTGCAGCATAACAGTTAAAAATAGACAAAACGAACATTGCAGAAGCCAAGGAGAGGAAGGAAAAGAAGACGTTTCAGAAAAAACCAAACCAAAGTACTTTTCAAGAAACAGCTAGAGCTAGGGAGTGAAGATTGAATACTTGCTCATCGCATGATTTACAGATCTCTAAAGGAAACAATTTGCCACTGTCCAACAACACTGAGCAGTTGATGATAACATCTATATTTAGGCTAACTCTTTCAACTATAAAAGATGGTGGCTTTTTTTTCTTCCCCTGCAACGATCTAACAAATTCATTTTTGGAGAAGATTTTTAGTATACAATAGAGAGAAAGTAGTAACGCATCTTTGCCGAGTGAAATTATCACCATATTGGTCAAAGTCAGAAATTTCTCAAAGCATTCCTCTTCTGTCATTTGCCACACCAGAAAAATTAGTGAGTTGAGGGTGACACTAGTTTAATGTGGTTTTGCCAACATAAGGCAGGTCCCATACGGATTTCAAGGAAAATAACAGCAGCATACAGGAAAATCTTGAGAAACACCCAACCTCTAAAAGGCAGGAACAAGATAGCTGTCCTTGACATTTGTGGTAACTTTCACAACATCTAGCTCATGATACCTATAAAAGACCTTTAAGTAGAAAGCCTCACAAACCAGCCTACACCTCTGACCCACAGAATAACAGCCTCCCCCTGTTGGTGTTTAAGATATTCAGCCTTACACTGGAGATAATCTTTAAAACTTCACTGTCTTGCCTCATTGTAATTACAGCTGTACAAAACAGACCCTATTTATATCCTATGCTCCCCATCCCACCTGTGTCAGAAACAAAGACCTAGGGCTTCACACATGCAAAGCTACACAGTAAAACAAGTGCTGCAGGTTGTAGCCATACACAATGGCCAAACATTCCCAGGCAGTCCAGTTGCCTTTAGCATAAGTACTATCATGCATCTGGATTTTATGCACACATACAAACAAAAAAAAAAAGATACCAGAGAAGTCCTAGGAACATTAAACTTTTCCCATAGTTCTGCACCTAGCTTGGGAACATTACAGGTGAGGTTTTATGCTGCATTGCTCTTTGCAGCCAAAATGAGGATGGAGTCAAACCACTTCGCTTTTCCTGATCTCGCTCTGTTTTGAGGGCTCAAGTGCAGACACCACAAACCACTACCTGGAAGGTATAGAATTACAAAGAATATATACATTTCTGCCTCAAGTAATGTGTTTTTTTTCTGCTTTATTTTTAGAGAAGTCATAATACAGCTGAAAACTGGCAATATATTACTGGAATATTTAAGAACTTTTTATAAGGACATAAATAAAAGCTATTCTGAAGAGTCCAAATGACCGGGG
>NW_008659272.1:43537-84508 GCF_000695815.1 Acanthisitta chloris
TTACAATTGTCGCCAAAGTCTTTCGCTTTTCCATGCAAACAGGGGAAACCAAAGGAAATAGAACATGTATTCTACAAAACATTTCAGTACAGGCCAAAAACATGTATTTCTTCATTTTTGTACTCTGGCATCTTTTGTTACACTCTCAGTGAATACAGCAGTTCTTGGCAAGATATTTAACCAGGCTAAAAGACACCCTGATTGAAGTTTTGAGAACAAAAGCCATCTGAAAACATGTTTCACTTTGTATTAAGAAGATTCACTTCCATCATTGTCTTATGCAATTCATACCCAATTAAAAGAACTCCAAAATTTTTAAGATAGATAAGCAAAGAATGTAAGACTAACAGATGGGTTTCATTAAACAGACTGAAAATTAAATCAGCTATTTTTAGGTTTTTAAAAAAAAAAAATCTTACAGAAAACTTTCATTATCATTCAGTTTGAATACCAATCAAAGTTCTGCTCAAGAACAAGGACAAAAAGTAAGATAGATCAGGAGAACAGTTTGATTTCCTTACACTAACAGCTATCATAAATCATTTACTGAACTTCAAAGCTTTGAAACTGTAATGAATATGGTGGGAAAAATAAGATGTGTTTGTTTACTATCAATTATTTATTACATATGTTTTGCAGTATAAGATATGCAGAAAATAATAAAAATGTATTGTGCTCGTTTCATTAAAATTGACTGTTCATTCTATCCATTCAGATATTATGAATGGATTATGTGGTAACTTTTCATTAATAAGAGATGCAAAAAACCTGATATGTTAAGAAAAAAAAGGATTAAATTCATACTTTTCAGTATGTAACTTACATCTGTATATGCAAAACATTATCCTGGACTTGAGAAAATGAAGCCTTGAATCAAAATAAACTACTTACATAAGCCAACTCAAGTAATAAAACATTTAGAGCCTAGAATACAAATGATAGCTGAACTAAATTCAGATCCAAACCAGACAGATCAAAGAATTAACATGTCAGTCCTTCTAAGCAAACCAGGATATCAAACCAGTCGAGCAGTTAAGGGTCCAAATTTTCTTCTGATTAGAAGTAAGTCTGGGATGCCTGACTGTACACTACAGCTATTGTTTTTAATGTGCCTTAGGTCAAACGTGGTAAACTTCACACTTCTAACCAGTGCTGTTTGTAATAGATTGGATGAAACACCTTTACAAAAGAATCAATACATGTAAAGACTGGAAAGAATTAGAGAGGCTTGCAGGCTTGTACCTATTGTCTGGGGGAATTAGATGTCAGTTTGAACACTATAACTCCAACAAAGGTTTCCTAGATTTAATTTACTAGAACACATAATAGGTGATGTAGAAGCTAGGAAATACTAGTCAGTCTGAATACATTACTTAATAAACAGTTTAATGAATGTTACAAACATTATTATAGTCCTGGCATACTCTCTCTGCTCATTCATTTCTACTTTTCAATCTTATCATCAAAGGACATTTCTTGGTGAGGCTGTTCCACTTCAACTTTAAGTCTCAGAAGCAAGAAAAAATACAGCATGCTCAAAACATGGATCTAAATAAATTGCAATAAAAAGCAATGCTCAAAGCTATATAACTAGTGAGACACAGTGTCCTAGTCCATCTCACAGAGACAGCATGGATATTTGCATAGCTTAAGCACTTTTATAGGTTACCTATACTATATCCTAAATATACTCAAGAAAACTTCCCTTTGTAAACCATTATATAAAAACAAGTGTATAAAAGGGACAAGTAAATCAATGTAAGCTGCAATGGAAAGAAAAAAAAAAATAAATCCCAAAACACCAGCACCAGCACATTCTTTAAATATTGAAAAGAGTGACTGATGTCAGAAAACACAGCTCAAATCCAGTTCACATTAAAAGGAATAATAATTTCTTTCCTGGGCATGTTTAATTCTTTAACTAGTGACACAAAAGATCCATACTCTTTCCTAATTAAATATTTCAGTGATCTGATTTTTAGCCCTCAGTTCAATCTGACTTTAATTCAAATGTACAACCTAAATCAAAGAGGCACAACTTGTGTTCCAATAAAATAATTAAGACATAAGGTATAGTTTAACACCACGCTGAACTTCAAGGCTTACCTTTGATTTTCACAATATATTTCCTCACATTATCAGATTTATAAAGTAGAAAATGAGGAAACAAAGATGAACAAATTATCCATAAGCTTCTCCAAATAAACCATATGGTCTAGTGTTCCAACAGACAAAATGAAATTTTAAACACACAATAGGGTTGTTTAATGACATATTCCACTGGGTAAAATTGGATACAGAAGGTTGGATTTCTCCATCCCAGGTTTCCTCTTCAAGCCACAAACTGTTCATGTGCAGCTGATAAGTACAGTATCTCTGAAACTCCCTTTATAACCCAGTGCATACATTGAAACAATCACTAGAGTGCATTTTTTCTCAGGAAAATGTGTGAAGAACCCAATTTCTGAAGGCAAAATGTATTCTATCACAGAGTTTTGAATAACAAGTTATTGAGTTCTTCTTGTATCATGATGGGAAAGTCTCACTTGAGACTTTTTGGTTCTTTGACGAGAAGTTGCTATGACCATAAAGGAAAACGTATACATATATCTGCATTACAAAGAATGTCCTTGTTACTGAGAAAGACTTCATTGATATTCCTGCCCCTACACAAAAGTAAGCCTAACCTAAGTTCATTTTTATGTATTAAATGTTCGCATGTTCAGATATATGTTGATATATCTGTCCCACTGTACTGTTGCATGCAGTTGGTTTTGGTTTCCATCCTGTCAGCAACATCCTGTATGGTTAATACGACTCACACGTGCTTTAACTTGTACAAAGTATTGCTAGTCACTACACCACATCCACAGCAACAAATATACATATTTGACATTCTGCCTTCTTCTCATTTAAATCTACTTTAACAACTTGAGACCCTTGTCACTTGGACAGCCAAGGTCATGATTTTTGTAAACGGTTCACTGCAGGCAAGTCCCAAAGGGCTACAAGTCTCTTTGGTCACATCAAAAGGAAGTTTTAAAAAGGGTTAATCATTGCTTTAAAATAAAAAGGAAGTGCACTCCATCACAGAAGCTCCTGTTTATGCTCCTTTGGGCTGTTCATTGTGGAAATCTGGTTGACAGAAATTGGGATGAAAAGCCTAGATGCAGCTTTTCCTAGAAATAGCTGCCTCAGAAAAAGAGGACATACAATAAACCTCTTGGTATATCCTTAGCTTAGTAAATTGTAACATTCCACAGTGCAAAAACATTATGCAGTTCTTTATTTGAAAAGAAACTTACTCAAATCTATATTCCAGCATTTCTACAAAAACACAAATAGAAATATTTTAGATTTTAAAAAATAAAATCTGTAGTTCAGTATTTTGGTAGCACATCCCAACCTTCCCCCAGCACTGCCCCAGACCTCATCCAGTCCCACAAACTGAGAGTTACTACAACCCTTATACAACAATGAGTGCCTGGTTTTCAGAACTGAAGCACAGGTTTTTATTTTTCCAGTTTTCTCTCACTCCCCTTCCAATACGATACCAAACAGCACACTTAATGATAGCTTACCTCAAAAGTTACAGAAATAGTTGGCTAATTATTGCCAGTGTCTCAGACTTGCTTTCACCTTGCAATAGACTCCTATAGAAAATGGAAAGCCAATTACTGAAGCAGAATCAACCAGAAGTGTGCTCTCACTAACACACAGAACTACAATCAGAATAGGTATCTTTTTGAAGTATGTAAGTGTAAGAAGTGTTCTCTGTGAGGAGAAGCAAGCAGTCCAACAGGAGCAACAATATGAAAGCATCATCTTTGGTTTATGCTCAGGTTCAGAAAGAAGAGGAAAAGGGGCCAGGGGACAGTAACAGAAAGATGAAGCAGACTGTTCCTACTTGCTATTTCATCTGAAACCAATAAGTATTCACTGCAGGGATGGGCAAATGCCAGCACAGTTTGCTCATAGAGGCCAAGGGGTCTCAATCATGCAGTTATTCAAGACACTGAGCAACCCAAGCTAACCAGGCCTGCTTTGAACTGAGCAGGGAGATGAATATGGTAACCTCTGGAGTTCCCTCCCAACCTAAATAATTATTCACATACAATCACAGAATAATTTGTAACAACAATTGTTTTTCTAGTAATACCTCTTCATTCAGGCTCATTGTAATCCTGCCATAGAAAGTAACCTTGAGTGTATGGCATCCTTCAAGACCTATGGAAAATTAATAAGTGACTGGCACATGGCAGAAACAGTAAATTTTAGAATTTCTGAGATTTAAACCCAGAGAGTTAACAGCCACCACGACACCTGGGATATGCTCTTATTTTGTTGATATAACAACTATTTCTCACTTCATTTCAATCCCTGTCCCCCCTCTCCCCGCCTCTCCCCCCCCCAAAAAAAAAAAAGGGGGAGGCAACCAAAATCAAGCGTATTGGCTGACAAACTAAGTTGTAATAGGATGGAAGGCTCCTAGTGTTTCAGAAGCTTTGAGACTCTTCATTAACAAAGGAGGGCCCTTCCTTAGCTCATCATTCTAATGCAACAGTACTTGCAGAAACATAGTTCAGTGAAAGCTCTATGGCAACATAGTAAATTTCTTTTTTGAACTTCACAGCATTTTCTTCTATGGTTTACAGTTGTTAAAACAATCTAGATATTTGGCAATTTTCTTTTTTTTTTCCCCCCCCATCAAATTCCTTACTGGATACAGCCTTACATACTACAAAAGAAACAAGATAATTTGAGTTTTGTTCTGTCACATTTTACAGGAAACTTGCAAGCTAGTATAAAAACAGATTGATTGCCTTAGCTAATTATAAAGTTTAGGTTGTCATTAAACAACACTCCAGGGAATATTTCCATATTTTAGGTATCCCTATGTAAATTTTCTTTATTCTTTTCCCCTTATCAATCCCTATGTGGCACCTAGTTCTGCTGCCAATTATTATCCCCAAATAGATCTTCTATTCATGTATTTCCACTGTTAATCCAGGCTACAAAGGCAGAGCAGAAGGAGCATGCAGCTAACAGACAATACCTTAAATTTAGCACTAACATGGCCAATTTTATTTTTTTTCACAAAATTAAACCTTTCAGTCCACACCTGATCATGAAGAAGGAAACAACTCGGTATTCCAGTAACTTCTATTTCCCTTTCAAAAAAGAATTCTGGGCTTACTATACTCATTTCCAGCACAGGAATCATTAACATAAACTCTCTCTTGATTCATGAGCATCACAGCAGGCAAGACATTACTTTCTCCCATTCTGCATTTGCAGTTGATTTTTCCACTCTTATGCTGTTCAGATAGAAAAAAGTACTGCATATTCACCTGCAGACAGCTTCAGAGCATACCTCACAGTGCTTTGGACTAAACACTTGGTGTAAGTACCTGTGTGCAATACTTCATCTGCT
The DNA here is from genome assembly GCF_000695815.1 of Acanthisitta chloris. Classification (NCBI taxonomy): domain Eukaryota; kingdom Metazoa; phylum Chordata; class Aves; order Passeriformes; family Acanthisittidae; genus Acanthisitta; species Acanthisitta chloris. The sequence goes on from NW_008659272.1 coordinate 48,972, forward strand.
ACACAGAGATCTGTAAGAACATACTGCTATTAAGACATTAAACAGTTCAGCCTATTTGAGATATTCCCATACTACACATGGTACTGGTACAGGTAATCAATAGTATCTGTAACTTAGCAAGACTGAAAAAGCAAGCCTACAGTTCTGGACACAAAACACATGGCTCACATATGCACTCTCAGTTGTGAAGAATGATAAGAAAATTTTTTGCTAATGATGCATTAACAAAGCCATTCTGTTTGTTAAATGCCAGGCAGCCCACACAGCATTAATTAGCACAATCCTCATCTGAATTGTTGACATCATTTACATAAGACAAGTACAATACTTCATAAAGGCCCAACTAAAATTTTAGTGAATTTTGCTGGGTAAAATGGCATGCTCTACTTTTGTCAGTTACACATATTTAAAAGAAGGAAGAAAATTAAGACAAAATATCAGAAAAAAAATCATCTTATCATTGCCTTTAGAATGTTCAGGTAGCTTCTGCGCAGTAGACACCACATATAGAAAAGCCAGATTTTCTTTAATTATTTTTCTTCTATACAGCTATACCAGTCAACAGATCATATACTGTCCTAAGGAATCCATTGAAACTTTTGACAGAAAATGCTATAAATTCAATTATATTAAAAGGAATTTCAGCTAACAAATGTGTCAACTTTTACCATTTATGTTCCCATTTTACAGCTTTAGCACATTTTAAGGAATTAACCAGATTATCCCTTAGTGTTTGAAATCTAAAAACAACTACAAAATGAGCCAAAAAATTTGCTTGCAACCGAGTGTGATCCTCACATCCCAAGAACTCTTCAGATAAAGCAGTTTTTTCAGAAGCCTGAAAACAACATTTTTAGTGTTTTCATCTTTTCTGATTTCAAACTTATCACTGTTTACTCTTTCTCTACCAAAAAAAGCATCCAAACCTGGGGTCTTCCCTATGCATTCTACTGTACAATTTACTGTGACAAAAAGCTAAAGATAAAACCACACAGCTGATCTACTCACAGCTTTAGCTGTCTTACAGCTACAGTTCCTTATCACACAGCTCTATACAGCTTAAAGACTCAATGTATACAAGAGCAGTAGCTCAAATCAGTTATTTACTATGATATCAACTACCAGACTTTTCCACCTAAGAATCCCAAATCCCACTCCTAAACTTGGATACTGGCTACTCTATGTTACAGCTAAACAATAGAAAAAAGGATATTCCTTAGTTCTCCTGATCTGTGTTTTCAGTTACTTATTTCTGGGAGGCCATGTTAGAACACGTGGATGTTGGGGTTTTCTGATGGTTGTTTTGGTGAGGGTTTATTTCTTCTGGTTTGAGGGATTCTTTTGGGTGAGTGGAGGAAGAATTTATTTTTTTTTAGTTTGGGTGTTTTGTTTTTTAATTAAACTTTTTACTTCATGGAGGAAAATAATTGTTTAAGCACAGCTGTAGTTTTTCTACCCCATGTCAACATCTTTTAATCACTTCCACAATTATTTGTAATTTTCTCGTTATACACAGGGAAAAAGAAATTTGAAGATGATTTTCATTTTTCTCTAGTTTCTCATTTTTCTCTATAAACGCTTATCTTTCATCTCTCAGACATGTCAGTGAACACTTCTTTTTCCACCAATATACCTGTTTTCACAATGCGTGAAAAGGAGAAAACTGGTAGGAGTTATGTAACACTTACTGGAAGTTGGTTTAAACTTAATGCATTGTATTAGAAGGTAAATACTTAACTGGGATCAAATTGAAAGGTTATTTGTATTTCCACTTATTAAAATAGAGTATCAATCAGAAGCAACTGAAAGACAACAAATTTCTGAATGCAAGGACTGAGGTGTTAATCATAAAACTACATAAATTACGTTCAAAGCTGCAAGCTACTAATCCCTTTCCAATTTATGGAATTCTGCTATATACCTCACACTATTATTCAGCAGAAGACATCATTGATCAGTTATGCTGAGACACAAGCCCCATCTCAGCCTTAAATTTCTATACAAAGAGCATGTAACTCAAGTGAAAAACAATGTCCTTTCAAATATATTCTCCTGAAGGAATTCCTGATATCACAGTGATATTGCTGCTGGTAGCACTGAACATACAGACACAGAGCAGACTTATCTTCTACAAGCATCGGAGCACTTGACCAGGACTGGGAGTATTCCTATTCCATAAATGAGTACACCTGGGCAAGAGGTTATTTTCATAAATTCAGTGGCAGGCATAAAAAGAATTGAAGACCACAATTACAGTATCTTTACTGTATTCTATAGAGCAAATGTAATCTCTTAAAATACTAATTAAGTGTCTAACTTGTAACATTAATTTTGATTTCAGGTGAAACATTCTTAGCTTTACCTAAATGACTAGTAAACAGTGACTGCAAGCTGAGATTTAAGATTCCTTTCCGTGCACATCAAAACTAAGATGTGCTAGATGCAAGAAATATATCTGGAAATTGTGCACACTACTTTTCAAAACATAGAAGACTTAAATATAATTGACATTATATAAAGATAACCCATATCTACCTGAAAGGCCTAACATCTGTTACTAGTGTAATGAAAGTACAGAATAAACAAGCTGCCCAGTACATCTTGGGGTATGTTTATATCATCACGAAAACAATTTAAAATTTAAAGTAATGTTTGTTTACATCATCAATATTCTATTCTCGATTTTTTTACTTATTTCTAATTTTTTTCTTTTAAAGCATCTTAGGATGTTTTTGAGCTGTTGATTCATTCTCTTTGCACTCTTTGACACCTGGACATTTGGAATTTCATGCCCAGAATTTTTCTATAGTACCCCCATTTAATTAAATGACATTTTATTTTTAGATCATCTACTTATCAAAGAAACATGAACTTTGTTTCCTACTTCACATTAACTAACTACATAGTAGCAACATTTTAGGCTAGAGACTAATTATTCTAATTATCCCAGGGTTTACAGATCAGACAGATTCTTAACTCCAGCTGAAACCTCCTCGTTTCTTGCAGCAGCACATACTGAAAGCATTTCCATTTTAAAAAAAGTAAGCCAGATATTTTTGTGCATTTGCCATAGGCAAAAAATATTTTCCTCTGTACAATTTGATCTTACACTGTAAAATGTACATACAGAGCATGTTTCACTCACAGTCAATTCAGTAAAGAGAGGCAAGAAATTTTCTGAAAGGGAAGGATTTTGCTTTAAGATCTGCCACATCATCATTTTTTTCACTTACTTGGTCAGACTGGACACATATAGCATGTGATGTAATTCAGTGCTCTCCTCCTTTTGAAGGATACAGGGCTGTAAAACCATGGGGAAGAGCACTAATAGAATTGTAACCAACAAGCACTTTGTCTTTGAGAGACCACTCAGAAAACCACCCAGCAATGGCTAAGACACCTTTGATTTCTAGGTAAAAATGAAAGCATTTGTGTTATCCAAGACTTCACTCAAACTCTGACCTTGTATTCTGAAAGTCAGAGCCACCTGCATGACTCAGTAGCTTTAGTCAGGTTCACGGTAAGGTCTCCATAGTGGATGACTGCAAGGATTTAAAACACTTTCCGGTCAAACACTCAAGTGTTCCTAGACTGTTCTGTTTATTCTGATGTGCCATCAATTCAAACCTGCAATTAACCACTGAAAATGACTACATAGATAGATATATACAGATATATGTATAAGCACACACATACAGCATTAATACATGGCTCATGCAACCAGCTAACCAGAAGTCACTGAATTAAACAAATCATTGTAGCATGCACTTTGGTTTCATTTTAAGCCTTTTAGTATTCATTTTCATGAAAGAAATGAAAATAGGCTTTTACAGAATACATAAAGGATTATATCTCAGTAAGAAAAAATAAGAAGTCCATACAATAGTCTGCTTTATTCCACACAACTGACCAATCTTATGTACAAAAGTCAATTCAGAGATACAGCCTTCCAATATGGAGGGGTGGGGGGGAAAAAAAAAGTGAACAGAAGTATTTAGGCTATGGAAACTGATAAAAAATTCCTAAGGTCAGATATTCCACAGCCTGAACTGCACACCCAGCTTAGTTACATGGAATTGCATGTAACCATTATCATTGTGAAATTCTGTATACAGAAAACTTAAGAGCGACACTGTCTTCATGTACAGTGCTATACACCAAAATTAAGTGGTTTGCACAGAAAATTCTGAGGCGGTGCCAGAATGGCTTTGTAGCATAAAAGTTACTATGGGTAACGGTAATATATTTTGATAAAGTAACACGCAGATATAAAGTATACACAGATAGTGAAAATAAGGCAGTTTGTTCTAATATAATTGCAAAGGAATATGATAAGGTACTCACTGGCCCAGAAAAATATACTAGCACACACACCATCAATTCCACCCCCTAGCCCCTCCCAAAAACCCACAACACAACCAAACACTAAACAACCTATCACACAAAGAACTTCAGGCTCTTTAAAAAGCTCTTTAAAAAAAATTGCCCAGCAAAGGTAAACAGCTAAACATTATACATATATCACTCAGCACTCCCTCTTCCAAACCAAGGACTCCACATTATTTTGCACACGTTTGATACTTTATCTGGTCACTTCTTGCCTCCTCCCGCATGCTCCTGCACAAACCTTGTTTAATAGCCGAGCTCTGTTGTCAAGGCATAGGCAAGATTCTAAAAGATCAAAGGCTAAAGCAGGAGATGTCAAGTACATTCCTTCTACTAATTGTCAAGATCTTTTCAACTGTAAGTGCCTGATATACAATGTGTACTTTTACTACAATGGAAAAAATATTTTAACATAACATGAAATAAGATCCAGACTTTTACAGCAGAGAGAAAAACCCAGTCAGCTTTAGCTATGAGTCATGTATTAGATTTTCAGTCTAAGAGAGACCATTACTACTCCTAATCTTAGCCCATGCAAAGTAAGTCACATTAAAATAACCCTATTGTTTCCACAGAAAGTTGAATAACTTGCATTGTTCAAAAGCTACCAAATTTTGAATTTTAAAAGTCTACTTCTTGAAGGCAGTTTTCCACTCTTTCGTGACATTGATATTTACAATTTGCAGTATATTGTCAGTATGATTTTTTTTTTTCCCTGAAGGTCAGTCTCACACATTATGCCTTCAGGTATCAGATATATCTCTAATGGAAGCTTTCTTATAGCTCATCCTTGAAGAACCAGGTTGAACTCAAGTTTCTACTTGGAACCATGACTTCCAGCTTCACCCATTCCTCAGTAATTGCTACACAGTATCAGCCCCAGCCAAGAAAAACAGTAATAACCCAACCACCTTAAGCTTGGCTACTTCTAGGATTTCTCCATTAGCAAGTTCCATATGTTTTCTTCATCTCAAAATACCTATTGTCAGGATAATACAAGGCCAATTTTCTTCCACCATCACATTGTTGAGTCTGCTCCTGATACTCAGGAACTGAAAAGGTGCCAGTCTGTATCTCTAGGGCCTTCTTGTCTTATCCAAAACACAACACAGATCTCCTCTGTAAGCAGGCATAAGAAAATGTCAAAACTGACAGTACAACTCAAAGACTACAATAGGGGCAGGGGAGGAAGTTTACATGCCTTACTAATATGTATTAAAAGAACCCTCTTGTTATTGCTGACTTTTGTGCAGTATAAGGGAAGTATCAAGTACTGTTACACAGTCCACTAAGGAATTTTTATACCACCGAAACTGCAAGATGCTACAATAAGTTTTATTTCAAGGCAATTTTTTGGACAGACTAGAATTCAATACAGAAGCCTCTTGATTGTTACTAATTTAAATCCAGTACTCATCACAAAACCTACTTTTTAACAAGAATTTCAACTATTTGTTTTGTAGATTCAAACAACCACATAAAATGTTTGAAGTGGCATACTTCAGTTGTGTGCACTTCAGCCTTTCAAAATACTTCATTTTTACACTGTAGTCACAGTTGGCTGCTGTCAGTTTTGTATATAATCTTTCTGCTTATAATGTATTTACATCATTTAAAGTGGTTAAATCGAGCATCCTGCCTTACCATAAGCACACTTTAAATTGTTTCATGATTTCCAGTATCAATGCTCACTAACCTAAAAGACTAAAAATAAAATAAAAAACAACCAAAAAACCCACAAAAGATAAAAACCACAGAAAAGAAATACTTTAATATCCCCTTCCCTCATTATTTATTTCACACTATTTATAAACCCCCAAAATATCAAAGTGTGCAGTCATCTCTCAAACTCTGAATGCCAGATAATCAAAGAACAATAAACACAATTAATTTTTGAACTTCAAGCTATTTCTGTCAAATCCCATATATTTAGAAAGTAAATCTGATTTCGTTAAATATGATTCTTTCAGCTATTCTAGAACGACAAAACACTTAGTCAAACATATTTATTTTTCAAAGTCACAAGTGTCTTGAGATTATGACTGAAGATTTTTCATTGAGTAATCTAACAGCACTTCATAAAATCAGGCTAAGGTACCTAGGAATCTGTTCCAGATGAGCAACAAAATCCTCCCCCTCTCCCCAAACACCTAAAACCCATTTATTACCAGCCTTTCTCTCCTTTTCACCTTTAGTCACAATGGTTTATCTTTTTCTCTCTGATCAATACATTCATAATGACCAAACTTTTGTCTGAGTCCTTTCCCTCAGGCTATCTTCACAAGCTCAGATTTTCCTCAACCACTCTACAGCAATTATTTCCAACTAGTTAAGCTCAGAAATTCTTACTTTTCATTAAAATATGCATTAGTGAAATACACTGAAATACCAAGTGCATCTCTTTAAAGTTCATTTTGAAAACAGGACTGTGATGTGCTTCATCAACAGCAAAATACAGTTACACAACTAAATTTCCAAGACTATTTAAGCTTTTTGACTTTTTTTTTAATGAGCTATTCTGAGTTTTCTGAAATGGCACTGAACATGTTGTCAGTACTCACCCTCTGTAAATACACTACCAGCTACTTGTATCCGGGGGTTTTTTCAGAGAACATTTGCATACTAAGATGGGTCAGATAAGCTTCAACCAGTGTAGACAGGGAAGAAAAATGTAGTAGAAATGATAGGAGTGAAGTGCCACTGTGGTATGTAAAACACTGCAGGTCATATACTAATTCTCATGACAGATGGTGACCTTGTGATTGGCAGGTGGCAGTGAAAAGGGGACCTCTGTGTCTACAGAAGTTAATGGAAAGCTCCATAAACTGTTTATGTTGAAGATGCTGGCCAAAGCTGCTGTAAAGCCATCACCATCAGACACTGGAAGTCTTCCACCACAGTCCATGCCAATTGCTTTAGACAACTCTTTTCAAAAGCCACTGGCAAAGGGGAATTATTTGAACACACTGGGCCCCTGACTACACAAAAGTAGTATTGATACCAACAGACATAAAAGTGTGGGCCAAGACGTATGCTTTGAAGGCAAAGCATCCCATCTGCCTTGGACACAAGAGGGGCATTACTATTAAATACTGACCTCCATGATAAATTCAGCGCTTGCTCTTAAGCAGATCACTGCTTGCTTGCTGTTGGCTTGCAAGAGAAAATATTAAGACCCCAAAGGTTTCTTTTGTCATGCAGACATTTTTGGTGTTGACAGGACATTTTAGACAGGTGGCAGCTCCTTCTTGAAAGGCTCTCCCTTTCACTAACATTAAAATCTAGCAAAGAGCACAGTAATCTTCTAGTATTTATTTTTCCAATAAACCATGGTGTGATAAAGCAAGGAAAAAAATAAATCTACTGAATACCATTCAGGATGCCAATATCCCCTATGCTTTCCACTCTATACCACAGTGAACCAGGTAAATCAGTGAGCAACAATTCCACCAACACATTATGAAACTTCCACCTAATAGATACTTCTATCTCGCAATATACACTGAAATTTTATTCCAATCTACACTTTTTTGTTTTTATTTGTTATTTTCTTGTCACTATTATGCAACCTTTTAAGTATTGCTTTTAATATTTACAACCCTCACATTTCTGTATTTAGAACCATTTACATTGCTTTTCATAATCTATCTTAAGACTTGAAGTCTTTTCCTCTTAGTCTAACAATTTATAGTAATAGAGAAACAAGACCCAATCTTGCACCAATTTCATGCAATTATCTTCCCCATATTAGTCCTGATCAGCTGTTAAATCTAATCATTTCTATGCTCCCTTCTTTTTAAAAACTTTTAGTACAACCCCGCTGCTTACATATTTCAAGAATTTACAATAAAATGTAGATAGTTAATTTGTAAATAGTGTGTTCTTATGCTATTCCTAGCAAGCCTCTGCTTTATTAATTTGTGCAGGGCACAAACAAAACCTTGAAATTCTAAAGAAAACATAGCAAATGTTTATGGCTTTGTGGTGAAAAAAACCCCCAAACAATAGAAAAAAACAACCTGCAAGATAACTCAGGGTCAAAAAAGAGTAACAGAAAATTGTGATTTTTGCATGCATGATTGAAATATCCATAAAATTAAAATTTCAAGACAGATAACATTCATCAACAAGACAATTTAGATATGGTAATAAAATGCAATCACTTGGGTTTTTAAGTCATTGAAGGACTATGAACAATAGCATGGTACACTAAGAGCAAGAATAGTCTCATATCAACAGTTTATTAATGCAGTACTCCAGTCTATGGAAATATACTCATATTCACATTCAATGATGTGAATTACATACATAAAGTACAGAAAATAACTATTTGCTCATTAGGGAAATCAAGCAGTGTCATATTATAGAAGTGCCAGGAATATTATATATCTAAGTCCTGGAATTGACTGACGGTTCAAACACTTATGAAAAAAAAAAAAAACAAAAAAAAAAACCAAAAAGTAGCAGAAATACTGGAAAAATAATGCCCTTCTAATACATTCATACTAAGTTGCAGCATTCAAAGAAACTTGTGACAAGAAAGCCTATCACTACACTAAATAACATATATTCTAAAATTTGTCTCTTTTAACTCATTATTTTTATTTTCATAAAAGTCTATACTTCGTTTACTCACTGATCAAGTGCTAACCAGGCAGGAGAACTCAGATATGACCTCACTGGAACAATCACTAATAATAAATACCATGTGTTTGCAAATTCAGGAGTGTGAACATTTTGAACACACAGCCTAAATAAGCAGAGTTCACTATTTTCTGCACTCCTAACTGAGCCAGGTCCTGTGACCCACTTTCAACAATATTGAGAAGCATTCTAGTAAAAACAATGTCAAGGTATAAAAACTGACAGTTGGAATCATCAGAAAAGGCTAAACCAATCAAGGAAGTAAAAAAAAAAAAATCCATAGTTTAATATGCTTGGAAAGGATAAGGAGAAATTTGTTTGGGTTTTGAGATATCAGTAGTTCAGAATTACATTTACAAAATGAGACTCTTACTGAAGTGTTTCCTTTAGTGGCAACAATGCTTTCCAAGCGAGAACTTGGTACAACAGAACAACATTGATGCAGTCCAGGTAAATCTGTTCTACGTGTTACTGAAGGTATTTTTGACACTAACAATGTACTGTCATGCCATGTATACATAATGAAATTTTCCCCAAATATTAGATCTACACACCCTTTAAGCAGGAGCACATTTTTACATGTCGTTATTTCTTCAGTTCTTCTACACAAAGATCAAAAATCTCTAAAACATCCCTCTGTGAACCAGAAATCCAAAACACCTTTGCAATATTCTTCAGTTCTCATTGCAAAAAGATGCAACATTTAAAGTTAAATTCAGTAAAAACCAGGACCATGCACTAATGACCTGCTGAGGTTTTGGTTCAACTTGGCTGTACATCGCAAGTGGGTTTGACTGAGCAGACATTATGTAAATGGATGGACTTAAATAAAAGGCAGCCCAAGGTACTAATCCAAGGCCTGGGGTGCTTTCAGAGTAGGCTGGAGACAATCCCAGACACCTGGCTTTTGAAAGACCACCAAGGGAATATGCAAGGGGAGAGGGGGAGAGAAGGTCAGCAAAAGTAGCCTGGAATAAAATTTAACTAAATTTAAGCCTATCTTAAAGCATCTGGGTCAGCAGCCGTGGAAAAGTTTCTTTCTAGTCCTTAGATGCTGAAATACGCTTTTCTCTCTTAAGGACACAAAATGCTTTCCAAAGCAATGCATATTATATGCTTCAGGATTCAGCAAGAAGTACTATCTAGAAACAAGATGTTTTTAACTACAGGTTCAGAATGCATTTCCTCTTGGCAGCTTCAATGTTTACAGTCTCTACCTTAAGCCTCTCTGGAAAGTGTCAAAAGCAACTGTGTCATTCAAATTGGGGAGATGCAAATCTGAAGAGCACACACTTGGCTATCAGATGGAAAAGCTACTGCGCTATAATCATGAACAACCAGGGGTTTGAGCTAGACTGGGCAGATGTAAAACATCAACATAATCAGGGATCCAATACTCTGTTTCAACCGTCCCTTCCATCTTCCCACATTAGAGCCTAAAGTAGGCTCTCCATGAAATGCCTTAAAAAAATAATTTGCATTTTTTTCTTGGATTCTTTCTTCTTTTATACTGTTTTCTTTGCATTTTTTAGGTGTTTCTCTTGAAACCCCTTAAGTAGGAGCATAAAGAACATTTGCTTTTTCTTCTTTCTTTACCTCAAACTTATTATATAGTTTCCTTATCTATAAGCTTCTCCATGTTACTTTTCTTCCATAGAACTGGTTTTCAGTTATTTATCCCTTTTCAACAAATTCCTGACTCCTCTTTCCTCCCAATCTTTTTGCTGTTATCGTCTCACTTAGCCTCCTACATATTCTTCATCTGAAGCAGACGTTTGCTTGCCTGTTTGGTTCTCCTCCTAGCAGTTCTGGAGAAGTGGCCAGTGGATAGACCTGTTAGCTCCTGACCAACAAACCAACCAGCACTCTGGCAGCAGCTCTATATTGACCACAGCATCCACTGCCTCCCAAATAGCTGACTCAAAGCTAACAACTTACAAAGAAAGGGTAAGTGAGAAGCCATTGTGGGGTACAGATGCTGATGTCAATGAAATGAAACTTTTGGAAGCCTATCAACTATCTGATGCATTTGCCATCCATTAAGTAATGGCTTGTTATGGGAAAAGGGTGCCACCTGGTGCCCAATCCACCTTCCTTTAGCTAGTCACTTAACCTGCTCATCTGGCTTTTCTGCCTGTTGTTCTCCAGAAGTTCACCTACTTTTCTATCACGAGTCCTCAAAACTTAACACACTCCTATAATCGCTTAATCTCATGAAGGTTTTAACAAGTCTTGAAACGTTTTCCAATTTATTATGCCCTGAAAGGACCAATAAAAATGCAAATAATGTCCCAAAACAAACCCATACACCCAAAAAAGTTACCAACTAGCAAATGTCTAGCTTGCTTATCCAACAGTGACCCCACATAAACCAACCTCAAGAATTCTTCCTCAGTAATTAATTAGACTGTAGACCAGGATTATGTGTTGCATCAAAGGATGGAACAAGAGGAAAAACAATCACTAGACTTTCCTGTAGAAAACCTGTTTAAAAAATGAAGCATTTTTCCCCGGTTATTTTGCTCTTTATCTCTGCTACACTACACTCAGAAAAACACTGCTTTTATTTCCTACAGTGCTGCTCACACCTACTACAACACAAAGGAAAGCAAATTCCTTGAGGTGGATATTTAATAATTTCTTGTCTATACAGAATGCTCTACCCTTGTAACTATATAAAATATAAGGATCATACTGAGTCCAAAGTAGAGTATCTGTCCCTGTTTATCACATGAAAAAGGCACTTTTTTTTTCTTTTAGTGGAGACCTGCAATGAGTAATAACCCTGTAGGAAGTGCCCTAACTGGCTGCAAGACTCTCTGAGATCGTACCTAAGTTGGGGAGGAGGTACTTCCCCTCCTATTTGCCCTTTTCTAATTCCAAGCACCCAGTTGAAATTCAGCTTTCTATTATTCTGAATTTTCACATCTCTGCTTTCCTTGGCCAGCTCAATGGCTGTGGCCTAGAAAATGTGCATAGGCTCCAGCAATTCGCAACTCTCATCTTCTGAAACTGTTTAGTACTAAATACAATATTCATACGTTTGGGTAAAACACGGTTAAAGGAACAAAAATAAAACCCTTCCTTTTATTTATTTCAAAATGGAATTCATACTTCATTTGTCACACTGAATTGAATCACCTTTTTTTAAAAAAACTCCTTTCAGTTTAAAAGGCAAAACATTTCCAAGTATTTATTTATACTCAGATGTAGTTTTTGATGTAGAGCAGCTGGATATTTTGTGCCATTCCTACATCCATCTTCTAACTACAGCATCTTGAGTGCTAACAAGAATATATTTGACTTGTTTTTATTATTACATTTGGGTTGCAAATGAACTTCAACCCACTGATGTCAAAGAGTGCTGTTTCAAAACAAGGTTTCAAGTAGCCTAGAAGTGATAAACACAAATATTCTACTCTATTATAAGCAAGATTATTTTCCCTTTTGCTTTGATAATGAAAGTATTTTTAGGTTAGCTTCATTTGAGAGGGGAAAAAAGGCAACCCACCCAGAGAATTTGGATTTTCCCTACTGTTAGTACAGAGAGTAACACCAGGTAAACAGTATTGCTATTACAGCCTTTCCCTGAGGCCTTAGTATAATGGTATTAACAAGTGGGCATGCACAAACAAAACATTTTCAAGTTTTCCACACAACTGTGCTCCATATTTTAAGCTTTTAATTCTGTATTCTGTATATATTCACACTTGCACATAGCATTGAGTTCTATAATTACATACAATACCTGCATACATAAGTAATAACACACACTTGTTCTTATAATATACTTTGAAAATATGTCAGATAACATTAATACGATTGCTCTGAGGAAAACCTGAGACAGAATTCACAGCTGTACCCCACTCGTTGTAAACTAGAAAGTCTAGAAGGGAAAGTGACAAGTTACCTCACATGATATGCCTGCTAAATTTAACAGAAATATCTTTTTTTTTGCCTACTATAGGGCAGGCAATTGCAAAAGCAGAGAAAGAACTGAAAATCCTACTCCTTAAAGATGAGGCAATTTCTTCCTAGGCTAAAGTACATATTCCTTTTTAAATGTTAACATTTGATTATCTATCTCTTTTCCAGTTTTGAAGTAATTTATTCCTCTCAATCAGACCACAGTGCTTCAAAAAGACAAATATCCATCAAGTATGAGGCTGCTGACTATTTATTCAACTCCTTAAAAAAGTGCCATTCTCTATGTTCTGATTAGTCATAATTTCCTGACCTACAGGCTGATGAAATGATCAGTAGAGAACAAGATGAGCCCCTTCATAGAAGAAATATCTAAGAATATAAATTTTAATAATATAGGTGAAATTTAATTTAGAACAGCATTACTAGCAAGCAATATTGTAAACCACTGCTAGCAAAAAAATTAGCTGGTTGGACTCAAAGTGAAACAGAAGCTCTGCTCCCCATTACCCCACTGCAGCTAGTAACATGTCAGACTCCCTGCATGTCTCTCTTGCTGTAATGCTGTTCCCACAAGAAAATCCATAGGCAGAGCTGACAGAAGATTCCTTGGCAGGGCAACTCCTCTAGAAATGGCACACAGCCACAACCAAAACACAGAAGACACAAGATACGATTAAAAAAATACCCTTGAATCATTATAACACCTTTCAATAGACAACAGTATTTGTATATAGATTATGAGACTTACTATATATTCATTTGTTGAAACTGAAGCATTACTATTTTCACATACACACTACCCCATTACATATCATAGATGCTAGAGGTTAAAAATTAATTTTTAAATAAAAACTTAGAAAAGCTAAAAACCAAGGAGCAAATATTAAGCTCTCCAAGAAAACAGAGAACACTGACTTTTTCCAAATCACAAAAAAATCCCAAGTCCAATATAAAACATTTTTATACAGCTTCTTAATGCAATATATAACAAGCATCAGTGAAAACACTGCTTCAGTCACTTAAAGATTTACACAGTCTGTAATATGGTTGAATAATAAGACTCTATTATAGCTACTGATTGAATACATCTATAAGGGTGATTTTTTTTAAACTTGGAATAAGATCAAAATGCTTGCAGATTTCAGATTGCTATTAGACAAAATAATTATATGCCAAACTAATTACAACTAAAGCAGAACCTGACTTACAACTAATTAAATTTTATTACATGAAAATAAAGCATAGTCCTTACTTAACACAGGGCACAGCTATAAATGTTTACGCACTCATCAGGCTCTGTATTTATTTCAAGGAAAATGCCTAGGTCACACTGACAAAATTGGAATGTGGCATGATTTGAACACCAAATAGCTGACATTCATATGCAAGACAATACAAATCAGATCAACATTCCTAAAACTGTTACTTATACTGCTAAGAAGCAAATCTAAATGAGAAATTCTCCATTAACATCCTATTTCATTTTCATGTAGATCTTCATTGCAGTTTTACAACAAGGATCAGGTTTAAATTTTAGGAGTAGATAAGTAACTTATGAGCTTAAGTTCAATTATCAAGGCTTAGAGCTAGATCTTTTTAAAAGCCTATTCAGACCCATAAAGATGCTGACAGGCAGCTTCCACTGAATATGAAGTTAATTTCAGCTTAAAATCTCACTATTTGACCAGCTACTATATGGCAACAGTATTTTTAATTTTAGCAGAACACTAGCATGCTCGTACAAGCCCAAGCAAATAAATCAATGCTTCTAGCAGAAGAGAGCAAAGCAAGAGGATTTAGACATCAAGAAGGAAGGGTGAATATAATCTCAAAGAGCAGAGAAAACAGGGGTTGAAAGAACCAGCTGAAAGCACCAAGACACTGAAGCAGGAACAGCCTATAGCTTTCTCCTGGTTTTACAGACCCTCTACAGAATACTGAAAAGTGGTGTTCTCATTTTACTGTTACCAAGCTATTTCTGCTGTGTTCATTCATACCTCTGCTAAATTTTTTCCTGCCCTTCTCCCCTTGGGAACCAAGGGCACCACTACCATACTATTGGCTCAGGTGCTTGTTGATTTTCAAAAAAAAAATCCTAGATTTTTCAACAAATGCTGCATAATTCAGAGATCTTATTAACATAAATATTTCATTAAAGAATAAAATGAAAAAAGCAGTAAATATACTTCAAAAAGATAAAGTTATCTTAAATCCTCAAAACCTAAAGGCAAACTAAAACTTTCATGTGCTCTGCTTCAATTCTGTCTCATCCACTCCCATCAATCACACAATCTCAATGTGTAAAATGGCTGACATTGTCCATCCCTTCAAATCATGCACATCTAAAAGCAGTTTCCTACCAGAAATGTCTTTTATGTATATAAATGTTCTGAGCCATGACAATCAAAAAAAGTATCTTGCCTTCCCCCATCATGTAAAGCTTCTCATCAGACTGCACAAACAGAAAACAGAATGGAATAGCAAAGGGAATGGGCTAGCATTTAAGCAACTTGATTAACAACATTATTAACCCTAGTTTGCAAAGGTATCTCCAGCCTTTCCTTCTCTCTCCATAGAGCTTATGTTGTAGGGCACTCTTAAGGAATCTCCTCTCTACCAAGCTACCTTAGCTCAAACTTTATGGAAACTCAATGCCTTTGGAACCTTTTTCTGACTCTCATGCTTATTTGAAATTGGCTAATGGGTTTAAAATTACTACAGTGGGACTGATGCACACATGGCATGACTGTGTAAACCCTGTTTCTCTAGAAAACCATTCAAAAACCTTGAAAGAAATAACAGCCCCAGCAAATAATAAAGCAGACAAAGAAAGAAAGAAAAAAAAAAGTAGATATTTGAAAAGCAATACATAATAGAGAATGAAAAAACCAAGGAGGAATGGGGGGGGGAAAATTAGAAAAATAAGATTAAAAAAGTAATCATGTAACTGCTTCAGTTACACCTATGCATTCTGCATGTATATGCTTCCTATGTTTTATCACATTTCACTGAAAAACATGCTGGTTTTGTTTGAGCAAAAGAAAGGTATCTAACTATTGAATAATAGTTATTGAATAATAGGGATGTTAATATAACAGATATTCTGAAACTATTTTATTCATCCATACACTTGCATAACAATCTTTTAAATATAACCCTGATCCCCTCCCTATTGAAGATTTTCATCAACTTCGTATAACTTATATGCAGCAGCCAGAAACCACAAGAGGCTTGCTACCTTAACTTCAATTTCCTAAAAAATGTTTACTTTCTTCCAGATGGCAAGATTAAATTACATAAACACTGTCAGCAAGTTGAATCCTCAAATGCATTAATTTCCAACACAGAAGCTTCAAAACCATCTATAATTTTGTTACTGATGTTTGGTAACAGCTGCAGCTGACATGGCTATGTGTTGTGTATGTCAGCGGTAAAGGATGAAATATTCTTAACCTCCAGTGAAACAAACCTGTTCGGTTAGCAAGTCATAATGTAAGGTACATCCAAGACTAGTACTACAATAGAAGTGTCTTATTAGTTCATTGATAAACAAAAGAAGTCAAAGATGATGTATTTGGCTTTCCTCTGGAGAAATGCTGGGAGGAAGGCTAGAATTTAAGGCACACTGGTATTTTTAAATATCACATGGTTGTTTGAGGGACATAGTAAGCTTACTCTGTCTACAGAAAAGTATTTTTGAGCTCATTTTATAAACTCTTAATTAATTTTTTAAATAATTATGCTATGTAGTTCTGCAATCAACTCCCCCCAAAAAAACCTTTTATGTTCTATTCTTTGCATGTGCTTATACAAACGATGTATCATTTGAGTACATCAAAGTGTATACTTATAAACAGTCTTCCTTGGGAGAAGTCCTTGATACGACTGAATGCCCCAGGGACATTACTGAAACCAAAAACCATGCTGGTATCTTCACCTAAGCCAGAAAGGTCAAAGGCCAGGAATCAACTGCAAAACTGTCTGCTTCAGTCTTCTGATTACAGGACTGATGAATGGAGCAAGAGCTTATGACCATTAGGAAAAAAACCAAGCCCTCTAATATAACCAGGAAGGAAGGTGGCCATTCCACTTTGCTGCAACAGACACCTACCCACTTACTTGTGATCTCAGTGGGGCTGAGATGGAATGAAAGACAGTATCTTTATGACTTATATGACATGGATCAAAGAAATAAATAAAGCTGTGGCTTTTTATACACACACTGTACACTTATACAATTTATGTACACTGAGCACAAATACAAGTCGCAAAGCCCTGTTCTACACACATTCCTGTCCCTATTATTTCACAGCATTTTCACACTAAGGTGCGTAGAAAATATTTATAACTAATGTTTCAATTTCCTTGTCTACACTTGTTTAAAAGAACCTACTTTATAAAAAGTGCCCAGTCCAAAATTGTCCACATTAATGGGAGCATTCTCTCCAGTTGGAATGGGAGCAGAGGGAAGTCCCATTGCTTCGAAAAAATGAGAAGCGGAAGAAAAAAACTGCATACAAGAAATATGATTTCTGGCACCTTATTGGGAATTTTGTGAACACTTGCAAAATATTAGTTGATAAATTAGGGCTGCCCAAGAGAGTTCAGTATATCAGCAGATCCCATAGAGAGCTCACTGGTCTTAAGTAATACCAGAGATACTCTCTCCTTGCAGATGGCAACAGCACTTTTTTAATTATTTCCTGAGGTACATCTTAAATTCAACATGCCTTTTTCGTTAGACTTTTGCACCTTCCCCCTTTCCCTTAGTTTTCAATTCAGCTTTGGCTATTGGAAGTATTGTCTGCTTCTACCCTCCACTAAATACTTCTCACCCCTTTCAGAGGGCTGCATGGTACGGAGGAGTAAGAAACTCACCTTTCCCCCCATTTGAACTCCACAGGCATTGCCAACCACTTAATTCCAAACCTAAATGAGATTTAAGATCTCATTTCCTCACTTTAACACATGAAGATCCAGGCTGTTCCTTTTGTCCCATCAATTTAGGGTATGCTTTGGCAGCTGAGACACTGAATGCAGTATTCTGGGGCATTGAAATGAACATCGGCAGGAACAGACTGTTCCATCAATTTTGCCACCACTTTCCCACAGATGCAAGCTGTTCAGTGTCCTGCCATTGGGAAAAAGTTGTCCTGTGGCAAAATGCTGTATAAAGTATAATCACTATGATGAAAAAAAAAACCACTTTATTTGAAATTTGAGGGGGCTTTGCACATCTGACATCATGCCCCAGCTATAATGCACAGTAACAATACGGACAAAGAAACGGAATAGCAGAACAGTAGAACAGGTACCTATAAAATTATTAGTTTCCTTTCTACATGTTTAAATGTTTATGTACTTACTTGCATGCTACATGAATAAGTTAAGTATTTTCTTAGTGACATAACACTCTAAAAGAACAGGCTGGTGATTTACAAAGACTACCTTTATTTCTTTTCAAATCCAATATAACCCTGTATCTCCTGTATTTCTGCCATCTAAGGTAAAAATCGATGTTTACACAAAGTATTTTGAAACAGAAAAATGTAAACTCTGCAGAAGGCACAGGCAACCTGATTTACAAAGAAAACAGCATATTAAATGACCCCTTTATCAGAGTTAGAGCAGATGCACACTTACAAGGTCACTCTACCACTGCTGTTCAGATCAGGTCAGTTTCTGAAGACATACTACTCCAAGCACACTTGCTACCCTGACACAGACTTCACAGGCACCGGTCCACCTTCACACTAGACAGCTTAACTAAAACGTCTGTCTTGCTTAAGGACACAGTATCCTACACTGACACTCCAATACTTACATACATGTGCAATATCAGTTTCATTCCGCATATACTCTCACGTTCAGGCTTCTGCTTTAGCAGAACAATCAACTACCCAAACACCTGGATTCCTCACCACAAGAGGCAATCTTTAGGTTTCATTGAAGTCATAGGGACTGAGCTGCATCATTATGATTCACATGGATGTCAGCAGACACAATCACCTAGTCCTCAAATCTGGCAAAGTCTATAAAACCATCCAACATAATTGCTTGGCATCAGTACCAGAATGGCATGACTTCTGCTACCCACTGCATTTGTTAAGTCCACACCAACTAAGCAAGCTTTTACCTCCATCCTGAACACACTTACTCCTTGTGCAATAGCAGTAAGGAACTCCACCTCTGGGAGTTCACTCTGCAGAGCACAAAGCCCCTCTAGGCAGTGTCTCTCTAGGCAAAGTCTAAAACAAGAAATAACTACAACAGCTAAACAGGATCGCTGGGTATCAAGTCTTTAAAAAAAAAAATAAAGAAAAAAAAGAGGTATTACATTAAACATTTCAGCAATGCAAACACTAGAAAACCTCTACAGTCAAACAGATGTTCTGTACATCACTTCAAAATAAGAAGTGCACTGGAAATGAGAAAGCAGCTTAAAACAGCATGAAAAGAAATGGAGAAAAGAATAAGGATTTAAATCAAACTGACACTGAGCCAAGTAGCCTACAAAAGTTAAGCTGAAAGAGCCACAAAGTAATCTAGCCATCCTTACGGACAAATCAAAACCAACCATCCCAGAGATGTACTACAAATCGGTAATGATCAGCTGACAGTAGAAGAAAGAGAAAGGGCATCTCTTAGAACCAAAATTCAATTTTACCTCTTTTCTGGAGGACAATGCATTCATTCCAGTCCCTTCTGAACAGTGACCCATAGACCAAAGCAATAGGCAAAGATGCAGTTCATGATACACAGTTCACCATGGGAAATGATTCTTTCTAAAGACAGCTAAAAAATCTTACTTCTTTAACCTTACTTTTCCAAGTTGCTCCAAGGACATTGCATAACTGAAATCATGGGAAAGGTAATGGATGAAACACTCTCTTTGTTCAAGTAAACTGTCCTTAATCTCACAAAGCATGGGAGACTTTGGAGACTAAATGTTTTATGCACTAAATGAGTATGCCTTTTTCATTTCAGATGTCATCTGAGAACTTTCTACACATACAATGAACACATCACTTGATTGGGAATTCTCCAAAGATGTTTTTCCCTTTTGGAATAATAATCCCTTCTGGTAAACTGCATCCTCCATCCCTTGCCTTTTCGCACAGGGAAGCAGAAAGAGGGGTGAGTGATGCAGATTACAGACCTCAAGAGGCTAAGCACTGCACGCAATCTTCCTCCTGCTTCAGGGCAGTACCACTCAACCAGGACCTCAGCCACCTCCATGCAGTGTCTTTGATCACAACACAGCTCAACCACTGTTTGAAACCAGGTTAACATTAACTGCCCCAGTGAGTCAACTGGTAAGAGTGTAAAAGTCCATTAAGGCTCAACAATACACAAATAAGACTAGAACAACACCTGCTCAGCCCAGGATCACAAAACAGAGAAAAATGCCAGAATTATCACTGTTTTAATAGACAGGGTTCTAGCCTTCTTTTCAGACTGGTTCATGGGTGGAACACACTGTTCTCTGTCATTATCTTTTCTTTCGATGCTCCCTTTACAGAGAGGCATGCTCAGGCTTCAAATATTGCCACTATCTTTTCCTTTCTAATGCTTCCTTTCCTTGATAACTGCCTCATCTAAGAGACAACACCAAAATTCTCTTAAGTGGCAACTACACATACAGAAACAAGCATGTGATCCAGAAAGGGAACCCAAGAAATTATTTTTAATTAATATTTTAGTTGTAAATTAGTTATTTCTTACTACTAGCAAATTCTTAGTCATATATGGTCTTTACCATGATTCTGTGAAATACTGTATGTGTGTATATATATAACATAGCTGTTAATGCACATTTTTATACTGTTGAGGGAATGGAATATGATAATTTTCTGCTCATTTTAACTGTGATCTGTATAAATCTGTGAAGTCAACTACCTAATAACCGTTCTGTAACACCAAAACAAGAGATTTCTATCACCTAAGTTAAAAACATGCTCATCAGTTCCTATATACAAAACATTTCTCCTCAATGACATGCTCATCTTTGATTCAAAGCTTTAAAGGATGCAACTAAGAAAAAAGCAACGAATCTACATTCAGAAGGCACACTGTGCACCTTCATGGGAACGTTTTTGAGACTACTTAGGACAGTGCCTGTGCTACCATGTACACTTAAAACCAATCACTGTTGTCACTGACGGCAGAAGCAAGAAATTAATAGTATTGAAATGTGTGAGCAACTGAGACTGTCACCTAAAAACATTACAAACATGGTTATTCAGCACCTTGTTTCTTCATATACAGCCAGGGAAGTTTTGCAAGGAAATTTAATCACACTGGAACTAGGTAGCAACAGTAGTGGGTGATTTTCAAACCAAAGGAATGTAATGAAAATGTCCTCTGCTTTGAAACGTGGCCATATTTGAGGGCACGCAACTCAAAATCATGGTTTGACACATTGTCTTCATTTTATACAGAAGTATACACAAATGCTTCCAGAAAAACTCTAAGACAAATTAATGCACCAAGATGAAATTAAGGGCAAGCCAAAAATAAGTCTGTAAAGAACATGAACCATCTTCCATACAGCCTAACCAGGAGTCAGGTTCTATGAGGGTTCTGCTCTAAGTTCTTGTGGTCCTACAAGCGAATTGTATTTCATTGCCTCAGTGCTCAATAAAATATGAGTAAACTCCATAGGTTTTATCACACGTAATAAACTCCACTGGAAACTTTTATTCATGAACAACTGAAAGGGGTTTGTAGTGTCAGTTGTGTTTCAACCTGTAACAACAGCAGTCATTCTGCTATTACTGGGGGGTGACACGTGTGCAAGAGATTAGTGGGCAATCTCAGGTACCCCTGCATACAGGAATAATCTGCTGAATTGCATCAGAAACACGGTGCTCCTTACAACACAAGAAATAAGGATTTGTATTTATTTTACTATATTATACTTAATTTTGAAACTGTTTACTTTGCCAAATTATTTTCATTTTATATTTCTTCCCTTTGCATGTACAAAACCAGCCCCATGTGATCCACGACCCCAGTCTGACCCAAAGGTCAAATAATCAACAGAAGTCTGATCCAAAAAGGGACACATGCTTAAACTCAGATTTGGGCTAGGAAGAGGGTAACATCCCTTAGGAGCAGAGAGTGGCCATGTTTTGCCTATCCTAGCTTTTTAATATCTATGCATTCAAGACATAGATATGTACTCACTTTAATACCATCTAACCCCTTCTAAAAGTGCATTTCCAGCCACCTTAGCAACTTCTTATTCCTAGCTTCAACTGCTGATTCCTTCCTATTGCATGCCAGCACTAGCAACTGTACTGTGGCACTAGGAGACACTTTGCAAATTGACCTAGCAAAGACTAACTCAAAAAACAAAAAGGAAAATTAACTTCAGGGGGAAAAAGAGTAAAATCTTTCAGACAGATAAATTCTGGCTCAACCCAAAGGCGTACCAGTACTCCTGTTAGCACCAGGAACAAAGCAAAAGGACACTTCTGGCAGATTAAAGGAAGCTCCAAGTTTTCCCCTTCTCAGATGCATGCCCTAAGCATCAGGCTGCAATGACACATCCTCCCCTTCTTTGCCCTCTTCTGATCCAATGAATCTTTAAGTTGTTCATGGGAAGCACAACAGATCCGACAGGAAAAATAAAAGCATCAGCAGCATAACTTATAGCTAAGTGATGATGACCTTCTCCAGGAAAAAACAGGAACTGAATTGTGCTCCCTCAAAACAGCAAGGCTGCACACGGCATAACTGTAAGTCCATCAGAGAATGCAGAATTACCTGCTGTCACATCGGCTGGTACTAAAGGGTAGGGTTAAAGTGTGAAAACCCTCATGACACCCTTATATATCCACATCTGGACAGAGAAATAGGTGGGGAGAGGGAAAAAGCTACTTAAATAGCTACATCTCCTCTCTTTCAGGTTTGTTTCTCTGACAAAACAATCAATTCCAGGTTAGTCTTCCCTTGAAAACTTCAAAATGCACAAACCACAGACACAAGCATTGACACAATACTGACATCTGTTTTTTTAAAAAAGCCTCAAATACAAAAGTCTAGAGAAATCAGCCCTGTCACATCCTCTGAAAACAAGTGCCAGTTTCTGCAACATCCCTTCTGCTGCTGATGGAATTCCTGGAGAATTAATGCAATTTGAACACAGGGGAAGAGAACTGTAGAATTACACAATGATTTGGCTTGAAAGAGACCTTAAAGATCATCTAGTTCCAACTCTGTTGCCGTGGACAACCTTCCACTAGACCAGGTTGCTCAGAGCTCTCCATCCAGACTGGCCTTAAACACTTGCAGAGATGGGGCATCCCCAAGTTCTCTGGGCAACCTGTTCCAGTGCTTCACCACCATCACAGTAAAGAATTTCTTCCTAACACCTAATCTAAACCTACTCTTTCAGCTTGAAGTCATTCCCCCTTGTCCTGTCACTACATGTTCTTGTAGAAAGTCCCTCTCTATATCTGTCTTGTAGGCTCCCCTTAGAGACTGGAAGGCCACAATTAGGTCACCCCAAAGCCTTTTCTTTTCCAGGCTGAACAAACCCAATTCTCTTAGCCTTTCCTTGTAGGAGAGGTGCTCCATCCCTCCAATCATCTTGGTGATCCTCCTCTGGACTCTCTCAGCATCATTGCTTTTCCTTCTATAAAACGGTATATATGAGCAAAAATAACCCAAGCAACTGTATGACCCTACTACATGCACGCACATACATGGGGTGGGGGGAACAAAAAAGGCAGTAGCGTATTTCAATTTCCTCACTTTTATTTATGGTTTCTCTTGGTAAGACTCATCCCAAAAATGTTTTCTGCTGCAATGCTGAGCATGAACAGCATGAACACAACAATTCAGAGAGGAAAAAACCCCTAAGCTGCAAATGCGTTTCTAGAGCCTCCTTTTCTCCTGGAGGTGTTTCCAATTTAATAAGTCAGGGAAAAGTGGGTGGTGTGCTACTCCCTTTTTTAAAATAATCAACTAAAAAGACAGTCCTATCCTTATACACCTACCCTGCACCTACCACTATGCTGTAGCTGCCTGTTGAACTGGGTCAGTGAGCTGACTAACAACCTGGAGAAAAATAAATTAAAATTACAAAAATTGAAAAGTAATAATTCACAAATCTTTTTAAACTGTACTGCTACTTTGAATTCAGTATACAGACAAGCAAACAGCTGAGCTTATACAAGAGAGAGGGCAACATAGAGGACAGGCTGTAAAAAGGTACAGGGTGGCAATTTTTTATTTTTAAAGTACTGGCAGCTTATGAAAGCTTAAAATGTTAATCAAAACAAAGCCTTACTGATTTTTTAAGAGTTACAAACCACCAAAGAGGAGACCAAAGAACAAGCAGTTCCTGCATTTGTCACACAAAAATTGTATAACCAATCTTCTACAAGTAGAAATTGGTATCCAACAGTCATTTTCAGCCATCAGGGAGAAATATAACAGGGCTGAGTGAAACAGTCATGTGAATGGCACAGTAAAGGAGGAAGAAGAAACATTAAGATGAAGCTTTCAGAATCTCTGGCACTTTTTATTTGTAAGAGATGAAATTAAACTAAATATATTGATAATGTTGAATGGCAAAAAATGTTTACAGCCACTCTCTACTTACATTTCTGAAAATATCAATGAGCTAGAAGAGTTTTAATAGTTTAAGGAACTTAACCCAATTTTTCCACATTTTCTAATTTAAAATTATTTGAATTGCATTTAGCAAAAATATTCAAAACAGCAGTAGATAGTGCTTATCTGTTTATAAGTAACTTATTTATAAACATTTTTTCGTGAAACAATATCTATGAAGCCATATTAAAAATATGAAATCTTATACATATTTGCAGTAAGATTTGTTTCTAATGTGAAGTTCGTGTATGTTAATGTCCTATTTTAACCTGGGGACAATATTCAACCAACAAATCAATGATGAAACAATTGTTTGGAAATATTTATATGATTTCAGCTATAACATTAAAAAATAAAGCAAACATGAAAATAATTATTTTAGTTCCAGTTATAGAAATGCTTAACTTACACACTATTTTTACATGCTTTCATAGCTGTTGATGCAGCTTTGGTTGAGGCAGTATGTAAGAAACCCAGTCTGTTTAGCTTAGATCACTAAACTGAGACTATGCTTCAGGCATCTCAAAGCAGCGCTACTGCAGGAAGCATCCAACTTTCAAAGCAATGGAGAGAAGGTCATGACATGCCTTAAAGACCTTCACAAAGATAGCCCGTTTGGGCGCCTAATCTCAGACACACAAGATCCCTTGTAGGCTGTTTCATTTATTTCCTCCATTGAGTGAGTATGAAACTGAAGCACTGCAAAGAAGGGCTTCATAGGGCACCTAACTTTAGGTTACCTTTAACTGTTTGTGCTCAGTGGACTACAGGCCACATGGTTGCCAGTTCAGGTACCTAATTGTTGTTCAATCCCATAAGTAAATGCTTAACATCTAATCTATAGACTGTAAATGGGTTTACATCAATTCAATGCAGTATCTGGTGATGTAGCTTCTATTCAGGCTAGACATAAGCAAAGCTTCTTCCAGAAAGTGGGGAGTTAGTGAACACTTTTTTTTTTTTACTATTTTTTCATCACGGTTAAAAAGCCACCATTGTAGCTTGTTACTCTTGCCGATTCCTTAACAAACCACATGAAAACCAAAACAACTCCAAGAAAACCCTACCAATTTGTGATTCTCATAATAAGACAATTAATACCATCTTTAATCCAGTTTTATAAGAAAAATATTAACAAAAAGCTGTTAATCTGGGTTCCATGCATGGTGTTGCCCATAAACAGTAATGCAAGCTATTGGGCACATAATATAGACCAGGAAACTTAAATTCTGTCAGGTTAGCAGTGTGTAATAACTAACAGGTATGTGTACTAAAATGAAGCTACCTTTTTTTTCTTGATATTTATTTAAATTAATTGTATCCAGTTTCTAGTGCAGGAAAACTTCCTACACCTAACAATGATTCTAGAGTTTGAAATAAGGGCTGGAAAAAAAATTTTTAGCACAGCTTTTTTGTGATTAGCATATTTTTAGAAAGCTATCTTCCAAAAGGTAAGATAGCTCTTTTCAAGAAATACCTTGAAGTTTCCAAGACAGAGTACTCTTTCTGCTTGTCTACTCGCACAAATCCTCTTGATGAGTTAATAGGAACAAGCCAGCTGGGTAAAAACTTACCCCTACAACAGGTTACAAACTACTAACATTCATTCATTAAAACCGATTAAAACAAGAATACAATTATTTGAATTCTGAGCCTATTAAACCAAACAACTCTTGGAAGTGTAGTCAATAGAATTACTATCGGCAACACTGAACTCGGATGTGATACCCAGCTAGTTAACTCAACACTCCAAGAAAACTGAAAGGAGTGCAGCCAGCAGGCATGGAATCACAGAATAATTCAGGTTGGAAAGGAGTTCTGGAGGTCATCTTGTCCAAAACCGTGCTTAGAACAGGTCTAATTAAATCAAGTCTGTGCTAGTAAAAAGTCTTAACCTCTAAATTAAGAAGCTGGAAGCAAAGCACTTCATGGCAGCCGTCCCAAGAACATGCCCCAGTCTTAACTGCAGAAGCATGCTCAAGAATTGTTTGGGGGTAACACAAATCAGTATAGATCGAAATGCTATAAGGACACTCTGTAAGAGTTAAGCCATGCAGATGATTGTGTCCCAGGATGTGGGAAAGCCGTAGTGCAGTGTTTAATATGGTAGTATAGGCGCAACCTCAGCATGCCCATTTTCAGGCAAGTGTGCTCTTTTGCCTGGTCCAGCAAAGAAACAGTCACTGGGTTTGCTTGTTCAAAATGCTAAGAGTCAGGGTGGAAATATCTTAAATATACTTAACAATAAAGTTTGGCTGAGAAGCAGAGTGCAGTCAGGCTGCTATGTGCTTTACGGGCTCTACCTAAAAACTGAGTGGTTCATCAAGTCATTTCTAGTCAAGTATTTATGACAAAGACCCAAGGCAAAGGTAGATTTATATGAAAGGCTAAGGGCAGAGTGTGTAATCCCATATCAAGCAAAAAAAAATACCAAAAAAACCCAAAAAACTCACACATGATCATTCTCAAACTCTCCTCATCTTAAACAGACTATCCTCTGAAAGAATGAGCCTAAGCCTATATTCCACTGATCATGGGCACAATGCCTACTCACTACAGAATCTCATTGAAGTCCTGGAACTACCAACTGTACAGATTATTTTAAGATTTGCAGAATTAGACTCAACACCGCTCAATTTCATATTTCTGTCCTAAACTCACACTTAAGAATTCAGAAGATGAGTTCAAGAAAATCTGTATGCCCTATAACTCACATGATAATAATATTTGTAATGTAAGCAGAAAAATCTAAAGTACTCACAAGTAAAAATTAGATAAAATAGTCTTATAATTTCCACTTTCTTTGAAATGTAAGGCTTTCAAATGAAAAATCAAGATGATTCTATTGGCATTTTAACTCTCCCTGAATAAATAAAATCTGATTTAATAATAATAATCACAGTGAAGCAACCAACAGAAAATTTTGTATATAGTAAGAAAATCTAAAATATTCTGTCCTAGATCGTTGAATGAATTTAAATGAGTGTCACCATTTTGACTGAATGAATTAGTTATTTTGGACCTCAGGAATTCTGCCTCCTGATGATGACAAATTACAGGACAAGGAGGGAACAACATCACTCACTTCTCTTTTTTAATGACAATGTTTAAGATCTTTAACAATATTAAAATGTCTTGTTTAAAAAAGTTTATGTAAAACACCAGATATATTAAATTTATATTACTGATTCTGCACTGATTAAGTAAGAGTTGACTTATGCAGCTAATATTAAATTTATAAATTAAATACATGTCCATATTGCATGCAGCCTAGTTGGAATTCACTAGATTAAACATACAAACTAATTTGGTCATGGTGTGCTTTGTATTATAATTCAGAGTTTATTTATGAGGCCTATATATTCAGATTACTGAATTTAATGACTACATTGTTCTTACACATATCATTAGAAGTGCTAACATTTTATATTATTAACCCTGTACCATTCCACAATTAACAAAATTATCAAAAGAATAGTAAAAGCAACTATGCATTTTAAGTCACTTAAAACATTTCCAAATATAACTATTTCATGCTAGAAAGAGTTTAGACTTCATTTTTGCACTAAGATATTCTTCACTCAAGAAAGAAAATAAACCTCCAGTTTTTCTTACCACTTATTACTTTTAAGTTTCCTGTAGAGCACACTCATTTATAGATTTATTTCTGGGTTATCATACATTTAGATAGATCGAATTACAAGTTGGGTCTTGTTTCATAATCTATTAATACACAAATGACTGAAAAACTTCCTGAAAGGTGGTGAGCACTTCTGCTCCCAGCGCTCACTGAGATGTCACTGTGGACCTCAGACCCCATGCTTTCTGACACCTCCCAACATATTTGCTTCTGCTGAAATCACACACTTGTGCAACTGTCAGACGAACAGCAGAAATGGGGAAATCCTCCTACAATTTTGCACTGTAGGCTTGCAAAGTCAAACCATACTGAATGGTTGAAGTATGTGTGCACACACGTACACATCTATATTTTTAAAGCTGCCAGGAAAGCTTTTCATTTGCCTGTCATCAATTTATATTAAAATCAAATTATTACTATTGAAGATCAGATTATAAAGCTGGAGGGGGGATATTACCAGCAAAGGTATGAAAAAGAATTCTTCCTACCATCTATACATTGCTAAAGGGTTCTCTGCTACCCAACATTTTAATTTTTGGACTAGTTATGGATAAAGGAAAACAAATTTAAAGACTTATTTTTACACTTATCAGTCTGTCATACCAAATGGAAGCTAGAACTCCTCAGCATTCCCAATAACATATCTGTTTGTTTGGACTAAGCTCAATAATTTGTAGAGACCCAGTGTTTCTCAAGTTCCACCATTACTTTAAAAATAGAATGTTTCTGCCTTCCAGCATGCAAACAATGGTGAACAAACGATCGTTTAGTAACTGCTGCCTGGCTGGTTATACTTCCAATGACTCTGCCTTTGTTGCTAAAGCAATACACAAATGCACAACTTATAACCAAGACTTCAGCCAACTGATTTGTTGGAATATCAAATCTTTCCTCGGTTCCAGTTGCATAGGTTTGGATGCTGTCACTCAACCCTTTGACACTGAAATCAAGAATATCCCTTAAAAGGAGAAGGGAGACATCAAGTACTTTATTCAGTAGCATGAATAAAGAATGTTTTCCTAAGAAAAACTGATTTAATAACAGGCATTATTTTTCTGCTTTGCCCAGTTTACTAACAGAATGATATTTTTTCTTTTAATGGAAAAAAAAAAACATCTGAGCCATGGTGCTTTTCAGGGGCACTAAAGCCTATTCAAATTAGCAATGTATTTTGTAACAGGGAAGAAGCAAAATGCTCACAAAAAAAGAATAGTTAAAGTGAATCTAAACTGAAAGCGTTTCATGAGCATAAGCCCTACACTTAGCCGTCCACAAGGTAAATGGCAGTGTCTTCACTGAGGTGAGTACAGCTACGCTGGTTTGCTTTAGCTGGCTATGTCCTAGCTTCACAAACCTTCACACTCTCAGCCATAAAAACAAAACTGCTCCACCTACCCCAGCTCTCTAAAGGTATAGACAGTAACAAAGCTGAGAGGAAAAATTTTAGCAATGCAAAATGGCCTTAGTTTTTTTGTCAGACAACTGTGATACTGATTTGCTTTTATCAAGATGCTCAGCACACACTAGTCTCCAGCATTACATCATTAAGAAAGGAGATTTTAAAATAAATTAACAATTTGCTGCGACAAGTAACATTTGATATTTTTGTGTTAAAAAGATGTATTATTGCTCCCGTCATTACATTACAAACTTCTTGAGACAAGCGCTGGTCAGTTCATTTATGTGGCACTCTAAGCATAAAGTTTCAGTAGGATTTCTTTAAAAAGGTCAGACAAACGTTCAAAGAATTATAATGAGAATGGATGAGGCCTTTGAAGGACGATGCAGTCTTTCATTTGCTAATCGAAAGTAACACTTATTAGCAATGATGATTTCTTCAACCACTACAGAGTCACCCCCCCCATGATCCCAAGTGCATCAAGGACTTCTATGATTTAGGAAACTATTGCTCTATTGTAGTAAATCACATGCTGATTAATTTTTTCCCCTCCTATAAACATTCTAGCATGCAGCTTTCTATTCAATTCTTGCCAAGAAAAATATTTTAAATCTAGATTTCAACAATTTTGGCCCTGACAGGCGTTTTCTTAAGACACTAAAAATTGTCAAGACTCAAATAAAGAAATAAGACACATTAGTTCCTTTCTATGTTGGTTTAACCGCTGTCAAGAAATACTGTTAGAAATTCAGCACAATGCTGAAAAATAATATCACCAGCACTACTGATTCCAACACAACACATTCTAAGTCCCACACCAATATAACTTTTATGATAGTATCTGTTGCTTTTCTAAATGGTTTTCTATGCTGCCACAGTAAAAATTAAAGATGCAATATTTTAAGATTTTTTGCAAACAGCTATTTTACAATTCTGTAATTCAGATGCAAAAATACAGATGTGTTAACTTTTGAATTTAAAACATCTACAGAATACAGATTTTAGACTTCCACTATAAAAAAATATTATCCTTCCTTTTAAAATAAATTACTTGAAATAGTAAACAAAGTTGGCAAACCTGTTTTGCACTACAAATTTCTGCAACCACTCCAGCGTTTTGTCAGGTGGGTGTGGGGGGGAGCACGAGGGGAGAGGAAGTTGGGGCAGAATAAAAAAAGAGCAACAGAGAATCTATTGTCACAGAATTGTAAGCCATAGCTAACATGTTAAGATTCTCATTTTAAACATTTACTAGAAGTGTGCTAAACATATAAAAAACAGGAAAGTAAACAAAAATAATTTAACATCTTTTCTCATGTTGAAAACTGTTTTCTTTTATACATGAAGATTGAATTTGCATTCATTAAAACCTACTGCAAAAGTAATCCGAAGTTGCTACTACAACCTATAACACACATCTAATATATTAAGATATCTTAACACAAAGAACTACTACAGTCTCCCAGTTCAGCAGAACATAGTAATCCAGGTAATTCGCTGATTTCAGTGGATTTGGAGAGTACATTATTTTAGTACACCACTTCACAATCTCTAGTTTCTTAGTTTGCTTTCTGTCTATCTAGGCACTAATGTTTACAATTGACCTTTTTCGCAGACACAAGCATGCACATCAAGGATCAACAACCTCAATGTGTTACACAGATTCAAGATGCAAAACTTAAAATAATTGGGTCAGCTAGGCTTGAACTTCTGTGTTGGATTTCAGTCTAAAATACAAAAGTATACCGACTCCTTTGCAAGACCAATGGCATATATCAGCACAGAACAGTTCCAGGCTTGAGCAACTTTCTACCTTGTGTCATCCAAGCATCAACTTTGCATAAAAACTATTTTACTACAGAAAATACACTGCAGGATGAAAGTGTGTAACATGCAGAGAGACCTCCACCTAAGAAGGCAATCAGAGATACAATTTGTGTTGTACTCTCTATTTGATAATATGTTTCAAATATTATTCCCTTCATATTAGTGCTGTAGCTACTATTTCAGTTACAGTATTACAATGTGTCTGTACTGACAATGTTTCTTCCATAGAAAAAGACCAGACTAAGTGGTGAGGAGCACTTACACCCTGATATTTGTAAACATTTCGCAATTTTATTAACTTGTGATCTCCCTAAGACCAGAAAGATTTTTATGCAATGCTTCAGGTGCAAGATTCTGTTATTGTTTACATGTACACTTGAACTAAAAGACTGATGTAATTAGTTCAATATGCAAACTTTAAAAATGCACGGAACAGAATCAGCATGCCTTGCAAGAAACACATAACTACAATTTAGATTTGAATCACTATCCTGATAACAGATCCACACACATCTTCTTAGAACTGTTTATTATTTTCAGAGGTTTCTCTTATTTTTTCTCCCTTTTTATTTTTTTGGTTGTTGTTAAGTTTGGCCTTTTACTTATTTTTCTCTCACTATTGAGAAATTATTTTTTTCCTGAACTTTTAATATTTATGCATTACGCTCAGCAGCAGTGCGTGTGACCACAGACTATTGGTTAAGAATTAAACAGTGATGAATCCAAGACCAGAAGGTGCACAGACAGAAAACGCAAATATTTCAGTAGCTTTTGAAACAAGTACTATCCTTGCTACTTTTAAGAGAGGAAGAAAAAGAATTAGCACATCTGTCATTAACCATGCAGGTAATACGCACTAGATGTGCACCTTGTCATCTGAAATTAGCCTTGTGAATTTCGATTTCAAGCACTGCAACTATTCCTCGGAACAGTCCAGCAGACATGCATTGTAACAATACAAAGTGAAGCACAAAGACACTGTGCATTACACCTGTCACTACGGACTGTCTGTGAAGACCAACACCACAGTTTAAGGAACACCATTCCATACAGGTGTAGCATTTAGGTTTGGGGGGGGGGGGGGGGTCACCCGTAGAGACACACAGCATTTCTTCCCAACTACTCTGTCGAGCTTCAGTCAGGTCACAGAATGGGCACCTGAGCTGCTAGACCCTGTATTCAAACTCTTGGAAGCTGTAACACTTGTTTTCAAACAAATCACCTCTGGAGATGGAGCAGGCTTCCTATCAATCACCAACAAGTTAATTCCAAGTTAATAAGGCAGGTTCGGATGCAGACTGATACATTCTGAAATGCTGTACCTAAAATTGATTAGGATAGCACTCAAAATGAATGCAGCCCTCCAAACCATTTCTTTGCTCAGAAACATTAATCTCAATTATAAAGAAAGCCTCATAATGGTAATGCTTAGTATGAAAAAAGTATGAAATAAATCAGGTTTTATAAGACACAGCAATTAATCAGTTTTCGAACTAAGGAAAGGTTGTTAAAGCAGCACATTTTTATAACAGTAACTTTTTTAAGCCTTTGTTACCTCCAAAAAAAAAATTAAGTATTTAGGGTTTTGTTTCAATTGCTCAGCTAACAGCATGGATACAAACCCTAACTTTGGTTTCCTCATATTTTACCACAAGCCAAAACTCTTTGCAAATAACAGTACTCTACCATAAAGCCAAAGCATTTAAGATCACAAGATACTCTTCAGACTATGAAGAATTGTGTGCAAGCATCCTGAAAGAACTTACTTATTTAACTAGTCTGGGATAAAAACAATTACTTCATCAAACCAAAAGCTCTATAATAAACATTAAAATTATTTCTAGTAATATTTTGTGCATGTGATACTGTGCAAGGTTGTAGTAGATAAAGTCCCGTTATCACTACATTCGCTAAAACACTAAACCGAATGAGTTTACCTGTATTCATTTAATAGAAGATTATACAGTTACATTATTCTTAAAAGACTATGTTATATAGATATGCTAATCTGACTAACAATCTCTAATGTCTGGTACCAACACAGTTCAAATCTGCCTCTCTTATAGCAGCACAACATACTTGCATAAGATATTGAAAAAATATTTTTTAAGATTCCTAAGAATTTTATATTTTCTTTTGTACACTGACAAAGAGATGAGTTTCCTATAAGAGAAATGCAGCATCCAGCACAGTAAATGGAGTATCACTATAAAATGAAGAGTAGTTCTGACCTGAAGCCTTAGCGTAAGTTTCTGGTGTTTTAAGTCTGTATAGTACAATGCCCCTTTACAAACAGCACCTGATCCTCCAAGATGCTGAGTACTCTCAGTTTTTATTGGGCCTAATCCAGAACTGACGCAAGTCAGTGGGAGTTTTTGCATCAATCTACACAGGCATCAGTCTGCATAACACCAATTTTAACTGGAGGTAAAGGTACTTGGTCTGTTACTGGGCAAGCCAATAATCTGTTAACTGTTGGGACTAGGAGATGACAAAGAAAATTCTTTCAGGTTGATTATTATTTCATTTTCTTCTATTTTATGGGGTTTGTATCAAAGAGATGCTTATTAAGATCAGTTAATGTGGATTGGTTTGTAACTTTAAATCAAGTTTCTATTAATAAATACTTTTGTTCCTTTTTCCATTTGAACAGAGAATAATTACTCCTGGCTTAAAGAGATTTGACTGAAGCACCAGTCTTAACTTGCTAACTGGATTATGAACGTTATTCTGGATTTTTTTCCTCCAAAAATATTAAACAAAAGAATCATCTCACTCACTGTGCTCAAGTATTTCTTCTACCAAACAGCTTCTTTCATCTGAGTGTTCACTCATGTGAACTCATTTCACTTTTTAATCTATCTAATTCTGAACTGTTGGCTCTTTTTTCCCACCCCGAGTTTACTAGACCATTGAAAACAACCCAGTAAATTCATAATAGCAAAGCTTCACAATTGTAAAATATTATTTTTCTTAACCTATTATATTTTCCAAATTTAAGTGATATATTTTCCATATAGATTCATAGCCATAAAGCGCCAATTCATCCTAACTATTCTTACATGAAAGTACAAATTATGAAAACGTTTCCTTATATACAGTATTAAACCAATCTCCTAGATGTGGATGCATTAATAATTCTGAATAGCACTTGGATTATTTTAGAAGGGAAAAGCAGTTGTATTTTCCATTAGAGAGTGTCTTTAAGTGTTTTCCAATTAACTCTTCTGCCAGACTATGGATGAGCAATGTTTATACTTCACTATGCTCTTTACTAGACCGAATTTCAGGATGTAAGCATCCACAGAATATTACTGTAACTCTTCAATGGAATGGTGCAAAATACGTCGCCTGAAGAAGTATATATAAAATGCAGCAGGTAACAGTCAAATAAAGCCAAGAAAGCATCCAACTAAAATGGCTTAGCACAAAGGACGCATGGTATTTAGAAGGCAGAAAAATAAAACTGCTAAATTTTCCTTATTAAAAAAAGTATTTTAAATCTAAATATTTAGAGAAGCCTACAACTGCATGATGTCTTACAGAAATAGCTCCTATTAAACTCTGTGTGAGCATATACAGATTTTTTTGGTGTATTTTATATTGTTACATTACTTTGCTTTAAAGCAACTTCACAACCAAAAAAACTTTTAAGCCCATGCAACAATGGATCTGCTTCCCACATCCACGTGAAGAAAATACCCACCAGATACAAAAAAAGTCTCATTTCACAGGGGAGATCACCCTTTTCTCTCCCCAAACCACGGTGACATACAATTTCTTTTGCTCGCCATGTGTTTTCACTGCAGAGTAACATGATTCTCACTGTTTATTGAACAGACCATTACAGACGCTGGCCTCAGAACCCCCTCCTTTGACAGGAGGGCAGGTGGAGCCCCGGGAGCAGCTCCGGAGCACAGAGCGCCCGGCAGAGCCTGTCCCCGCTCGCCGAACGCGCACCCGGGATCGGCGGGAGCGCCCCGCGCACGCACTCCCGAGGAACACACACCAACTTCCAAACCCACCGTAAACTTACTCGGACGAGCTTTCGCGCCTCCGCCCACGCCACTGCGCTCTCCGGACAGGAGT
>NW_008659273.1:0-278 GCF_000695815.1 Acanthisitta chloris
TGTATTTGATTGCTCGGTCCCCCAGGACCTCCAAAGTCACCCCCAGAATCCCAAAGTGACCCTTAGTCTCCCCCAGTACCCCCAAAGTCACCCCCAGACTCCACTAGTGATGCCAAGAAAACCTGGAACAGAACTACTCACAGACTTGCATCTCTGAGTAGCAGGTACTTGGTTATTCAGCTCCAGGCACAAGGGGGATCGCTCCACCAAACACCTGTGCACCAAACAGAACACCTCTCTGGATTATATACATTAAAATCTCCTACATATTCATTATT
>NW_008659274.1:0-13678 GCF_000695815.1 Acanthisitta chloris
TTAGTTATAATTAATTAATTAGTCAAGCACTAGGAGTTTCCTTGTGAGCAGCCATGTGGGCAGAGAAGGGGGGTCACAGGAGGGGATGGGGGCAACCCGGAGCCTGACCCCCAGTGGGATGGAGCCTGCTCCCCCCCAGCTCCAGAGCCTGATTCTCTCCAGGACCGGAGCCTGAAACTCCACCAGACTCCCGTGTCCCACACTGCACTCCTGCACCCCACAGCCTCACATCCCACACTGCGCTCCCACACCGTGATCCTGCACCCCAGGCCACACTCCCATGCCCCACACTGCGCCCTTGGCCGTGTCTCGGTGGTTCTGTCCCAGGTTTGAACCAGCCCTGCCGAGCAGTGGATTCGAGTGGTTCCCACGTGACACAGATGGATACTGTGGGTGATTGGGACACCCCGATTTGGTTTGGAGGGAGAGTCCAGGCATGGCTCTCACCAGGACCCCGAGGAGTCCCAGGGGAGCACCAGACTCAGTGCCCCTCTGGAGCCCCTGGGGATGCCTGACCCCTGTCTGGCCATGGGGAGCAGCTGCTGGGACAGCTGTGACCATCCCCTGCTCCCATTCCAGGTGACTGTCCCCACGGCAGGAGCAGCCATGGAACTCAGAATGTCCTCCTTGCCTGGGCCTAGCTCCTGCCCTGCCAGCAGCCTTCCATCAGTGCCCCTTTTATGGACCACACTGTATCCCTCCAAAATGGGAAATGGGATCACAGGGGCTGGAGCTCTGCTACATCCCAGGATACATTCCCACCCAGACCTGGGGGTGAATTGCAGGGTCGGATGTGAGTCCCTGTGGTGGCAGGAGTGGAGCATCTCCCACAGTGCCAAGTCTCAGCTCCTCGTGTTTATGTTTTGGGTTTGGTTTAATCCTTGTGAAAGTGTTTGTTTTGGATGGTTTTATTGGGCCATTTTAATTTATCAACTAGTTGGGGAATCATGGTGTGGAGACGGAGGAGCGCAGGCACCATCCTGCTCTGCTCCAGGCTGGGAATGCTGAGAAATTGGTGAAGTGATGGGTTTGTGCTGCCAGGAACATGCCAGAGTCACATCCCGTGGGAGAGGGGCTTTTATTGTAGTTATTCCTTATGGAGAAGGCAGCTCCAGGTCAGCCTCTTCCTGAGCCCAGTGTCCAGACACATCCCTGTGGTCTGCCAGGTCAGGGCCAGCATGGGGGCAAGGGCCAGCCGGGTGCTGCTGGTCCAGGAGAGGGGCTTTCTGCTGGATTTGTTGCTGCTGCTGCCTCTTCCCTCAGCTACCCAGTCCCAGCTTTGGTTTCCCAAGCCCCATCACATCCCCAGACTGCAGAGACCACCTAACTGGGCATGGGTGTCAGCACCTGGGATGGCCCAAATATCTGCTCAGGGCATATGTGCCATGGAGGTGGCACAGTGGGGTTGGAAGAATGCTGCTGGATGGCTGGGGTGGGATGGGATGTGCTGGGAGGGCTGGAGAAACGCTGCAGGATGGCTGGGATGGGATGGGGTGTGCTGGCAGCATTGCAGTCCTGTCCTTTGTGCTGCCCATGGCTGGAGCCCTCGGGATGAGTCATGGTCCCCACTGAGCCCTCCCCGCAGGGCTTGACCTTGGGGACGGGGACTGTGATAAGTGATGAGCGTTTTCCCTTTGTCCCTCTGTCCCACATTTCCCTCCTCAGCCCCATGCACGCTCTCGTCCTCCTCCTTCGCCCCAGCGAGTGACTGCAGGTCATGGAGGGGTTGGGGTGGGAGAGGACCCGGCACAGCCCACACCCAGCACGGCATTCCCTAAATCCCAATTTCTGCCCAAAGCGCTGTGAAATCCGGGCTGTCAGTCGGGAAGGAGGTGCTCCTGCTGGGATGAGCCGTGGAGGAGGGTCTGTATTTGTGTATTTGGGCATTTGTATTTAAACACAAGGGAGGCTGTGGCTTTGCTCCCCTGTCCTCGGTGCGGGAGTGGGACTTTCCCCGCTGAGGGAACTAGCAATGATGAACTTTCTTTCCCAACTTGAAATTAAGGGAGAGAAACGTAGATTTGACCTTTCCTGGCCTTCCCTTACAGCTGTCTGTGACAGTCGAGCATTTTTAAGGAAAATTAATAGGAACAACATGTCAGCACCTCCGTGAAACTCAGAGAAGCATGTGACTCTGTGGTGTCTCTGTGCTGTCACTTCCCAGTTCTCGGACCATTTGGACAATATTTACACAAAAAGTGTCACAGATTTTAGTAAAAGAGAAGTGGACAGTGTCTGAGTGCTCTGTGTGCAGGGCAAGGATGAACTTGCAGAACATTCATGAGAATCTTCTCCAGTTTGGCTCTGGGATAACCCAGGGATAACAGGATTCTGGGGAGTACTGTAGCTGTGCGGGCAGGGAGCTGCAGTAGGATAAGGTACATCTCACAGTCCCAGAGCTTCAAGACCAGGTTGCTCCAAGCCCCATTCAACCTGGCCTGGAACACTCCGGGGCGGACCACACCTCTTCGGCCCAGCCTGTGCCAGCCCCTCACCACCCTCCCAGCTAATGATTCCTTCCCAATATCCCATCTGTCCCTGCCCTCTGTCAGTGTGAAGCCATTCCCTGTGTCCTGTCCCTCCATCCCTTGTCCCAAGTCCCTCTGCAGCTCTCTTGGAGCCCCTTTAGGCCCTGGAAGGGGCTCTAAGGTCTCCCTGGAGCCTCCTCCTCTCCAGACTCCGACCCAGCCTGGGTTTGGTAGAGACTAAACCCCAGCTGGGCTGTTCCAAGCAGTATCTCGGTGCGTCCATTCGCAAAGAGAGGGCTGGGAGGAGGAAGCAGCACACAGATGTGCTCATTGTTTTACTTCCACATCTCGTCCATGGGAACACGCGTTCCTGCCTGGGCACTGCACACACCAATGCACTGTGCTGGGCAGTGTGGGAGCTGTGGCCAGGGAATGGGAATTTCCTGGGATTGCAGGTCAGAGCCACAAACAGCACTGGGGTAGGATGGTGAGGGGCTGCTTGTGTGTTGTCCAGAGCCTTTGCTGTCCAGCTCATGCCACACCAGGGCGGAGGTTCACCCTGGGCACAGCTGGGACCAGCCCGTGCCCAGCAGAGCCACATCAGGCTGGAGCCCATGTCCTCCTGACAAGGGAGAGGAGAGGGAGGAAGGACAGGCAGAGCTGCCGGAGGAAGAACGCTCACCGCTGCCTCTAAATTTATCTTTCCTGTTTCTCAGTAGCAGCAGCGACTCGTGCCCATTCTCCATGGCGTCAGGCCATTCTCCTCTCTCTGCCTCTCCCATGACACCCTGTCTTTTGCCATATTATCCCAGTTTAACCAGCTCTCCCTCCTCTGCTTTTGCTTTCAAGTTTTCAATTCTGGCTTCCTTCCTGGCTGGTTTCCCTTCCTTCACCTCTGTTCTGTTCCCACACCTACCATCCCAGGGTCCTCCTGACATCCCTTTGCAGCAGCCCCTGACTGGGGGGGTTAAAATGGAGTTCAGGGGTAACTCAGTGCCTGTGGGCTCAGAACTGGGAATCCAGGCATGAGCTGGAGGCTGAGGTTGGGAGGTTTCCCATGGGGATCCCTTTGTTCGACCCCTGACAGGCTGTTCTCCCTTGAGTGCAGCCTCAGACCACCATCGCAGCACTTCTCCCCTTGGAACCATGGAATTATTTTGCTTGGAAAGGATCTTTGAGATCACAGAATCCTCAAGGCAGCCTGGCCCTGCTCACCCGAACCTTCCCAGAGATGCTGCAGATCAGGGACATCCAGGACCAGCTGGCCAGATCAGGCATGCCCAGGACTGGCCCAGCAGTGGCTGTTGTTGGGGAGAGTTGTTGTTGTGCTAAGGAGGGTTGTTCCAGAGAGCTGTTCCCCTTCCCAACCAATCCACAGGGAAGGTGAGGCTCTCCCTCCTCACAGAGGAGTCCTGACCCCTCTGCCGTCTGCAATAGGGGCACTGTAAACTCCCAACTCAAGCACCTCCCTGCTCTGTGCCAATTCGATCTTTGTTCTTTTTCTGAGCCTTCTGAGGGTTGCGCTTTCCAGGCATGGATCGACCTGCCCTCCTGGCTCTGCCCTTGGCTTTGGTCCAGAGCTGTCAGTTTGTCCTTGCCATGGCCATTCTGTTCTCACTGTGCACAAAGTCACCAGCCCTGGGAGGGTTCAGAATCCATGTGGATGTGGCACTTGGGGACATGGTTTAGTGATGGTCTTGACAGTGCTGGGGAACTGTTGGACTCTGCGATCTGAGAGGGCTTTTCCAGGCCCAGTGATTCCATGATTCCAGTCCTGGCTCACACATTCCCATGGCTCGGGCAGCACCAGCTCCATGGGGGCTAACGCCACCGTTCAGAGGAGCTCTGCCTGGGGGCCACAGGTGCCCTCCAGAGAAAAAACACTTACTCAGAGGCAGAAACATAGGCAGAGCTGGATGAGACTCCTCTGTTGGAGTGTGGAGCCTCTCTCCTGAATCCCTCCCTGGCCATCCCCATCCATTCCCATCCCGCCTTGTTGGGCCCTCGCTGGGAGCAAACCCTGATTCATAGGGGCTCCAGTGGTTTGATTTGGTTTTGTGATTAGTGATGAGGGACACATAGAAGGAAATTATTTCAACAGCTGAATATTTTGTGAGTTTTTGGGACTTTCTGGCTGTGAGAAGAAAGGGCACAAAGTGCAACAATTGTGCAGATTGGGATGAGGACAGGGAGGGGTCTGGCACACACCCCGGGGCGAGCCAGGGCTGCCAGAGCCAAGAGAGAGACAGCCCAGCCTCGCTGAGACCTTGGGAAATACTAATTAGGATGAGTAAATAGTGCAGATATCCCCACCCTCCTGCTCAGGGCTGGTACTAGCCCACCGCATCTCCGTTTGGTCCAATGAGCCCTTCCGAGCGCGTCCTGCCGGGTGGATGATCCATCCCCCAGTGCCCATGGGAGCTCCCAGCACAGGTTCACCTGGCATCAGCTCCTCTTTCAGGGGTGGGACAGCCGTGTACTGCAGGGCCCTGGGCATCGCTCCCAGGGAGCTCCCGGGGCGCCGGGTTGTGTCCATGCCAGTCGTCCGGCCAGTGTGACACGCTCTGGACGGTGCTGCCAGACCCTGGCCTTTGAATTCCATTTCAGAAGATAAATATGTGTGTTTTGTGTAAAATTCTGGCCTCCACTCAGAGTCAGGAGTGCTGCAGGAGCTCTCATAGTGTGATGACACACAAACACACACGTGCCGTAAGCAGGAATTGCATTTCACCCTGTCTTGTGACCTGGCAGCAGTGTGCAGCCAGTGCAGCATCCCCAGACACCTCTGCCTTCCCCCTGGGAACAGCAGCCAGATCCTCTGCTGCTATAGATCTCACAGACACCTGCCATGCAGGCAGGCTGGGGCTGTGGGGGGAGCAGGCACCGCTGGCTTTGGGCCATATGGGGATACCGTGTCTTCCACATCTGTTTTGGGTCAGTCCTGAGCTGGGAATTCATGAACTGCCACCGGCGGGGACCTTTATCTGGTGCCTCCTGCTCCATCCTTCTGAACCTCCTCCCAAACACACGTCCCTGACCTGGTCATCTGTGCAGAAAAGGATCCGAAACCTTTCCCACCTTGGGGATCTGAAAGTAGAGGTGGTGTTGGCAGCTGCACAGTTTTTGGGTTTGTTCCTGAAATGGTGCTACACATCCCAGAGCCTTGTTACCAGAAAATTGGAAGTGGGATGTTCCCAGGGGGCCTAGACCAGTGTCTGGTGCAGGTGGGATGGGGTCCAGGGCTCCCCAGTTTCCGCGCGTACCTCTGCCTGCCCACGGTGGAAAGTTCCAATTCTCACTGCTCCCTTCAGCTCTGGGCTGTACGAAATGGCACTTGCTGTGTTTGTGACTGACCATCTCCCTCCCAGGGCTCTGTGTAGGCTGAATTCCACAGGGAGTTCCATGTGACAGAGGTGATTCCTGAGCCACGGAGCTGGAGGTCAGTGTGCCCTGCACTGGTTTGGCTGCTTCACTTTGCGCAGGCTTCCTGGGACCTTTCCCTTCGCCGAGGCAAACCGCAGGTCACTGGTGCTCAAGGATGTCCTGGGGGCTGCAGCACACACGGGGGCTGTTTCTCCAAGACAGAACAACCTCAAAATGTGGAGGTGACAGAGCAGACCCAGTGTGAAGTGTCCCCTCGCCCCACAGCCCCTTGTCTGTGCCCTGTGCTGACTGCCTGAGCCAGCTCCACCAGGAGCAGCTGCAGAACCTGCATGTTCACACATAGAAGATTATCTGGTCTAGTATTAATTATCACGCTCAAATTAGAGCCCCTTGGCTATGATGAACCTTTTAGCCATCCTGCAGGTAGGGACGGTGAATCTGACACCAGTGGCAGAGCTCAGCGATGCTTGGCCACAGTGGGCAGAGCATCCCTGCAGGGAACAGGCAGCACCCAGCCCTGCAGGGCTCTGGGACCCCCTTGCCCTGGCCCAGGATAAGCTGTAAGAGAGCAGTGGGTAGCTGTGTGTGCCTGTGCTGGGCTGTCCTGAGGTTCCTGCCTGGAATTGGCAGTCACAGTGCAAGGGGTAATGTCTGTCCAGGTGTAGGTGCTCAGGGGGTGCTCAGCACATGGGAAGACTGAACCTGTCAGCAGAATCACATGCAGTCTGAAGTGTTCACCTTCCTCCCAGCCTTTAACTCTGGTTGGACGTCCTTGGTGCTGTGAAAGGATCTGGGCTGTCCCAGTGTCCCTGTTTCTCTGTCCTTGCAGGATGGAGCCCGTGCAGACAGAGGCAACCTAGGAGCTGCTGTCCTGTGGCATGGACAGGCTCCGCACACGGGAATATCAAAAGTGGACTCAAATTGTTCTCAAGGATAACAATACTCTTGAAAGTGAGACCCTTAAACGAGACCCTTCCCTTTGTGAGGATCTTCCCTCAGCCCTCGCACCCGAGCGGCTGTGTTATTCCCACAGGGCAGCCCCTGTTCCCTTCGGGGTGATGTGCTGGTTTGAAAAGCAAACTGGTGAGAGACTCTGAGTCAGAAGCACAATTTAATATGAACAACACAACAAAACAACACAAATGCAACAGTAAAAAAAAAAATAACCTGACAGAGTCAGAAAGTAACCTGGCCCCCTGTCAGTCAGGGTGTAGTAGCAGTCCGATTGAATGGTGGCTGCAGTCCTCCTGGAGTGATGGGTTTGTTGGAGCAGTGATCCCGCAGATCCGGTTCTCTCCTGAAGGTCCAGCAGCAGCTCTTGTCCTCTGGGAATCCAGCAGGCAAAGGGTTCTGTGCTGGTCCAAACCCCAGCTTATATCCCTGTGAGCATGTTTGGCTCCCCACCCCTGGGGTGAGTCACCTCACCATGGGACAAGGCGATAAGGATCACTGGAAGGATGTGTCCAGCATGGGTCCTTGACAGCCCGTTAATCAGAGACAGCCCCTGAGGGAGCCATCAGGATTGCCCTGAGGGAGGGACAAGGTGATAACGATCACTGTCCCACCTGCTTTAACAGCTTGTGGAGGTGATAATGGAATACATACCATGGGTTACCCCCTACATTGTAATCTAACACATCCCCCATTTGTACCATTTTGGTTTGGTGCTCCCCTTTTACAGCCAGCCAGCTGGGTCACACGCTGGGTTGCCTGAGCTCCTGCCTGTGTGTTGTCTCCTCGGACCTCCGGCCACGTTTATGGCTCTGCCCTGAGGTTCCTGCAGTTTATGATTAACCCTGGCCCTGGGGGATGCTGAGCAGGAGAGATGCCAAGCAGGAACAATGCCACATGGGCTCAGGACATCGCCCCTGCCACTGTGGCTCCCACCCACAGCTCAGGGCTGCTTTGGGGTCAGACGGTGTCACACCCCAGGACTCCGGGGTGACTGTTGCCTCTGTCCCAGAGGATCTGCTGTCCTGGTAGGCTCCATCTCCAGAGTATTTTTTCCCCCTGTATGTCACCTCTCATTGTCTCACATCCCGGTGCTGCTCTGCTTTGGTTCATTTTGGGCTGTTGGGGCTGTTCAGTCCATCTCCACACACAAGGCTTTGCCTCCTGGAGCCCTGGCAGTGACGATGGTCCTGCCCAGCACTGCTCAGTCCCGTTTCCTTTCTGTCGCGATCTGCGTGAGTGCTGGGTGCGGTTTGTCAGTGCCTCAGCCCCTTTCAGGGAGTTCGCAAAGAGCAGATTTATTTTCTGCTATGCTGAGAATTAACTCCCCTTTCTTCCTCTTCCCTCTGCCTCCACTGGAAAGAGAGAGAATGCAGGGAAGAAGAAAGGATTTCCATCGCGGCAGTGATTGGCACAGCCCTGAATGAGAGGTCATTCCAGCCGGCTCTTTCTTTTCAGGGCCCTTTTTTCCTGCTCCCTGTATTCAGCCTGGCAGCATTCTTTCTTTTCAAAGCTCCTCTGTCTGTCTCTCTCTTCCCCCTCCTTTATTTTTCATCCCTTTTCTTTACTTTTGCTGTCTTTTCATTCTGCTTTTTCTCCACCCCCTTGGGGCTCCATTTTTTCTTTCCCTTTTCCTCTATTCAGTTCCTTTTTTCTTCTTGCATCTCTTTTGAATAGCTCGGCTATTTTCAGAGAGGAAAGGGACTGTGCCTGGGAGAAGCCGTTGCAGCAAGGAGGAACATGAAAGTCTTTTCTTTCCCTGTTTATTTCGCTTAAAAGCAGAAATTGTTTTCCAAGGCAGAGCGAGGGTTCTGTGCGGAGCCTTTGAAGCCAGGCTGGGATGGCACCAGGGCTGGGAGTCCTCCCTGCTCCTGGCTGTGCTGCACACACTGCTGGTCCCAAACCACTGACAAGCCCCTGGAGCCCCTGGAGCACTGGCAGTCTAGGTTGGGGCTGCCTTTGCTGTACTGTGGGTGCTCCAGGTGCCAGAGGGGATCCAGGCAGGGGCAGCTGCTCTCCCTCAGCTCACCCCACACCAATTACCTGATTTAAAGGCTCTTCCTGCTGTGGGGCTCCCGAGCAGCAGCATTTTAAGGGATGATGTGACCATGAGCTCTAAAGGCAGATCCTGGAGCTCTCCACTGCAGCACATACCTGCATGGCACATGGATGGGGATGGAGAGGCCATGCTTGTTCCAGAGGGAAATGGGGAGATCACACAAGAAGCCCATGGGGAAATGTGGGATGTGCCAGGACAGAGCAGTGCTGCGTCCCTGGAGCGCAGGGTGGACATGCTCATGGGCAGTTGCTGCACTCAGGTCTGAGGGACACAGGGCACCAGGGTTTGGTCCCT
This sequence comes from Acanthisitta chloris, assembly GCF_000695815.1. Lineage (NCBI taxonomy): Eukaryota > Metazoa > Chordata > Aves > Passeriformes > Acanthisittidae > Acanthisitta > Acanthisitta chloris. The sequence continues at coordinate 9,157 of NW_008659274.1, forward strand.
TCCACAGAGGAATGGTAAGAAAGGTTTCATACACATCCATAAGGCCACAGTGATTCCAGTCAGTCTGAGGAAACTCCTTGCTCAGCAGGATGAAGCTGATCCCCACATCACTGCTCCAGGTGCCACTCGAAGCCAGCTGTCCTGGCACCCCAGTGCTGTGCTCCAGGAAGGGCTGTGGGGGCAGAAGGGCTGGAAAATCAGGCCTGAAGCATGATGGGTTTGGTCTGCTAAAGAGGGGATGTCGTTGTGCTATGTGGCAGCAGTGGGAGTGAGGAGAATCCCTCTCACAAAATGCTCCCAGCCCAGGCACTGCTCTGGGCATGAACTGTCAGTGGCTTTGGTGCAGTTTTGATGCAGTTTGATGTGGGTTTGGTGCAGTTTTGATGCTCTTTGGCTGTTTACAAAGCACAGGTTTCCCACCCCCTGGCCAGGGCAGAGAGCTGACTCCGGAGTTTGCTCTGGCTTAGCCTGGCCCTGCACAGCAGTCCCCTAAGGAGACCTCCCTGGAGCAGGACAGTGCTGGTGGCCACAGACCTGCTTTGATGGGCTCCTGGCTGTGCCACAACATGGGGTCCCATGGAAGTGACCCCGACTCAGAGTCAGGCTCCCAGCTCCTTCCCACTGGCCCCAGAGTGTGGAGCAGCTTGTTCTCCTCCCATCTTCCATCATCCCCACAGCCAAATGCAGTCAGGACTCTGGTTTTCAGGAAACATCTTTTCCCTATGAATTTGAATCTCCCCTGGTTGTTTTGAAATAGCAGAAGTTGAGGGTGATCTATGGCACAGGAGCAGGAGCCACCAGCTTCCATGCCAGCTGTCTTAGGATCACAGAGTCATGGGATCCCAGGCTGGGAGGGACCTCAAGGGTCGCCTAGTCCAACCTTTTTTGAGGAAAGCCCGATCTGGACAAGAGGGGCTGGAGGCTAGGGCTCAGCACATGGGTCTGGCCGCGGATGCGGTGCAGGGAGCAGTGTGTGCCCAGGGCACTCCTCACTCCTAAACCTGAGGTTCTGGGGGCTGCGGTGACCCCGCAAAGGGGGACCCTCGCCTGCCCCCCAGGGCAGGATGTGGCAGGGGGGTGCAGGCAGCGGGGCTTTTCTGGGTGCCTGATCCTGCATTCTGCTCCCGGCTATCGGGGAGGGGGGGCAAGGCACAGTCACTCCGTGGTCCTCACCGAGGGGCACTTTGGGGGCGGGCGGGGGTCCCGTGCCGCGGGGAGCTGCGGCAGGGCGGGAGCGGGGCCGAAACAGATCCTATGTATAAAGGGGGATTCAAATAATTGTAACCTCGAGATGGAAAAAGCATTGGAGGAGATGAAAAGGGAGAGAGAGAGAAAGGAGGCAAAGGACAGGTTCGGAATGGAGAGGGAGATTAGGAGGGAGATGAAAGAGAGAGAAAAAAGGTGGGGAGCGAGGGACCGAGGAGTGAGGGATGGAGGGGTGGAGGGATGGAGGAGCAGAGGATGCTGGGGGTGGGGAGCGAGGGACCGAGGAGTGAGGGATGGAGAAGCAAGGGATGGAGGAGCAGAGGAATAGAGGAACAGAAGGATGGAGGAGTGTGGGATGGAGGGATAGAGGAGCAGAGAGATGGAGCCTCAGACTCAGGAGAAGGAAAAAGTGGATTCCCAGCAGAATGAGAAGCAGGAAGAGGATGTCCCAGCTTGGCACCGGTGCCTGTGTGCTGGGAAGAGCATTTGGGATGGCAGCTCCATCCCTTTGCCATGAGCAGCCGCAGCACCTGCTGCTGCCCCCAGCCTGATCCTCTCACCCCAGTTCCCACCAGTGGATTCCACATCCCTGGGCTGGTGATGGGGGAACCAGGCAGCTCCATGCTCCACACACCTTTGTTCTGCAGCACTGGTAACCTCTGGATATTTGAAAGCCATTCCCTTTTCCCTCCCAGTCAGATTTTGCCGATCACCAGGTGGCTTCAAAGGGGTAAATATTTGCTTCTGACCAGTGGACAGGGTGAGAATGCCAAAATTCCATAGAATATTTCAGAGAAAGCTCTTGCAGAGTGTCTGGGAAGGGTCTGACATGCTCTGACAATGCATGGCTGCTCCCCCCTGAGCCTTTGTCTGTCCCACGCACCCCAAGGCCTCACTTTCCCCAACTTGTTTTTCCACCTGCTCTTACTAAAACCATTGTCAACATCCCACTGCAAATCCCAGGTCGTGTCCTTTGTTTTTGTGAAGCCAAAGTCCCCAAGGACAACATTTCCTCCCCCCAGAACCACTTCAGTGACACACATGATGTCATCTCTGTTGCTCCATTGGAGGCTGACAGGAGCAGCTGCTTTCTGATCCTCTGACAGTCAGGAGAGGTTTCTTTTTTCTAGAGAAGTTTTCCTTAAAACAGAAGTTTTCCTTAAAAATGGAGTCTGACAGTCCCTAGTGTAGAGACACCAACTGAATTTAAACGTGTTTGCTTCCTGTGGCAGCAGCGCCCAACCCCGCACCGCTCCTGCCTGTTCCTCAGACCTCTGGCTCGTTTCTGCAGCAGTTCCTCTGCACTGGGGGTCGGTTCTGGGGTGAGAAGTGCCAGTTTTAGTTCTGCCATGGCAGCCAGAGCTGCTCCATGGCTCAGCCCCTGGCACACCACCAGCACAGAGCCAGGGCTGGGTAGTGAAGCCAAGGTGACCCCTAAATCCTTGGGCTGGTGCTGGGTTGGGCTTAGGAATAATTTTAGCTGTTGTGATTTTCAGGAAAACAACATCTTTATGTTTGGAATTGTGGGGGGTTGAGCAGCTGTATGTGAAATCTGCAGGCAAGATGAAAGCCTGCTTTCCTCTTTATTAAATTTAAATGAAAGCTGCTTTTGAGAAAGGAAAGAAAATAAAATCAAAGGTTTTCTCACAAATATCAGATCCCTTATCAGCCATTTGCTGGTAAAAAGGGTTGAAAAGTTTTACCACTCTCTCCCCCAGAGAGACCCCCCTGTGGGGTCCCACAGAGAGTCCTGTCATGGGGGTTCTGCAAAGTGGGTCCAACACAGGGGACCTGAAGTAGGAGTCCTGCGCAGGAGGTTCTGCAGTGTGGGTCTTGCAATAGGGGTTCTCCATTGGGGGTCCCAAATCAAAGGGAGTTCCATCATGGGTCCTGCAAAGGATCCCATGTGGGGAACCTGCAGTGAGGGTCCTGCAAAGAATCCCACAACGAAGGTCTTGCAATGGAGGTCCCACCATGGGTCCTGCAAAGGATCCCACAACAGGCGTCCTGCAAAGGGTGCAGCCAGGAACAAGTTCGAAATATCCTCCCTCCCAGGTGGCACTGGGTTTGTCAGGCAGCCAGTGAGCCCACACAAGGGGAGCTAGGTGAGATAAGCTGCTGCTGGTACCAGCTGGGCTCTGGCGCCACTCAGGTGCTTGCACTTACCCTGACAGAGCTGAGATAAGAGGGAGCAGGGACAGGAGGGAGAGCTTCTGTTCCCTGGTAGGGGTCAGTGTTCCTTGGGAGGGCTGTGAGAGGTAAATCCCTCAGACCCTTTGGATTTTGGATATCTGGGACTGCCTTCTCTGCAGGAATGGCTGACTGAGGATTGGTGAGTGCTGGTGAAGGCAGCAGGGAATGGAGCAGGTGGGTGAAGCTGAGGGAAGTAAAATAGTGATGGGAAGGGAAAAGTGTCCAGGGACAGATGTCTCTCAGTCTTGTGGCTGGCAAATTTGGAATCCAGCAAGGAATGTGCTGGGGATGAGGAGGCTGTTGGGTGGGTGCTACTGCCAGAGAGACCCAGGTGAGAAGTTGGTATTTTGGGGGCTAACAATGGAGCGAGAGAGGAAAACAGAAGTAAAATTACACAAGGAAGTGAATACAGAAAAAAAACTACTTTATGTGACCAGGCGGTGAGTGAGGAGCTAGTGGGGGCTCTAGTGGGGGCAGCCAGGACTGGGGAGGGCAGAGAGTGTAGGATGTGCTGGGACAGAGCCCAGTTGTTCCCGACTGTGTTGGGAAAGATGAGATGAGGAGAGGAGAGGTTACCCTGAGACTGAACATCAGAGTGGGAGGAGAAATGGTGAAAGAAACCCAAATTTCATAACCTCAGCGGAGCAGGGACAGCAGCCACCACTGCTGGCTTGGGTGCATCCATCCCGCAGGCTTGGAGAGGGCAGAGCAGCAGTGGGAGGGATGGATGAGGGGACCTGGAACTCAGCATGCACTGTCAGCAGAGGGGACACCAACAAGTGTGTCCATGTGACTCTCTCCCCATACTGTGAAGGAGTGGGTGGGCAAGGGTCTGTGTTGGGAAATGAGTTGGAGGGACCCAAGCCTAGACCAACGGGCTGCACTCAAAATCTAAAGGTTTTTAAGCCGACCGGAGGATTTGGTTCCCAGCGGCGGCGCCAGGCAGGGACCCTGAGCTCAGTGGGTGAAACCCTGTGGATGCAGCTGTGGAAAGGGTCTGGAGGTCTGGGGTGGGGAGGAAGAAGAGTTGGATGAGTTGCTCTTGTGTCACTACTGAGGTCAGCACTGTGACAGGAGCCTCTGCACAGTGTCTGGGCACTCTGTGCTCCAGTCCTGGATGTCA
>NW_008659274.1:13768-16276 GCF_000695815.1 Acanthisitta chloris
TGGGGCTGCTGCTTTGCTGCTTGAGCAAGGCTGGAAGCAGCTCCCTGGAGCACAGAGGTGCCGGCAGTGCTCTGCACCCTGGGGTGTCGGGTGCTTTCCCGGCCGAGCTGAATGGCTTGACCCCACCTCCCTCAACAGAGTGTTGGGAAATGGTGTTTCCAGCCAGCCCAGCTGGTCCCGAGGCGTGAACAGGGAAGTGAGAGCAGGAAGTGAAACAGCTGCCTCTGCCCCGTTCCCACTTCTCCCTGTGGTGTTTGTGCAGCTGCAGCCACGCAGCTCCAGAGCGCCGTGGCCTCAGACAGCAAAGCTCCTGTCCCGTGTCCCAGGGCTTGTGTGTCTGATGGAGACAAGTGCAGAGAGGTTTGTGCAGCACAAGGTTTTGGTGTTCCTGCTGTGAGGAGCAGAGCTCATCCCCTTTCTCAAGTACCCAAAGTAGGAATCCAGAAGAGTCTTGCAGCTCCCTCATATTGTGGTGCTTGCTTTGGGGGCCAGAGACCTGATGCTGTGCTAGAGGCACACTGACCCCTCTGCTGGCAGGAGTAGGATATCCATGTAGGGAGAGCAGCTGAGTCTCATCCCGTGTCCCTTCTCCCCTGCCTGCAATGGGCAGCCCATGGCCCCCTACAGGAAAGGGGGTGCAGCCCCAGGGCTGTACTGGGCACACTGGCAGTGACTTCCCTTACTGCTTCTTTCCCATCCTTCCTCCCACCCCTCCTCCTCCGCCCGCCACCACACTCCTCCACTCCTTGGTTTGTTTTGCTGCCTCCACACTCCTCCTCCCCATCCTCTTCTACCTTCTCCTCCCCTATCCTCTTTCTATCTTCTCTCTGCAACCCGAAGCTGCCCCTCCCCTCCGTTCCTGCCCCTTATCCCTGCCCACTGACTCTCCAGGGTGCCTGAGCAGAGGAAGGGGTGCATGAGCAGACAGGGATGCTCAGCTGGGACCTTCCTCCCATCTTCCCCTGCAGCACCTCCCCAGCAGCTCAAGCCTGGGCAGGGTCCCCTCGCTGGGTATGTTGGACCCTGGGCCAAGAGTGGCCAATGCTGTGGCCAGTGCCAGCTCCATGGTGGCCCAGCAGAGAGGAAGGGGTTAGGGAGGGACCTGGTACCCCAGGTGTCCATGGGAAGCAGAGCCCCAGTGGTTGGTGTTGCTCTCCTTCTCTGGCTCTTCCCGTTCTCACCGTGGTGGTTCTGCCTTCCCCACCCCATCCTGTGTGCTGTGGCTGGTGTTTGATTGGACATGGCACTGCATGAGGGAACACACAGGCCACCTCACAAGGACTGGCAGGATGATGCCCAGTCATCATGGGGTTTTCCTGCTCCAGAGCAGTGGTTCATCCTGGGATCCCCTCATGCTGGGCAGGTCCTCCTAGGACTGCGACAGGATCTGGCTCAGAGTTTATCACTGTCTTGCCTCCCCCGCAGGATTTCTCTTTGTTGTAGCTGCAGCAATAATTGTATTCAGGAGAATGCTATTCACTGTGGGAGGAGGTGGCAGCTCTCCCGGCATATCCCTGCCTGTCCTTGCTGGCTGCTGGGGGGGTCTGGGGGCCCTGTGCTGCCTCTGTGCTGGGGTGGTGCTGGGACCCCTGGGATAAGTGTGCTAGGCATAGGGACTGAGTTTGGCAGAGCCTCCGTGCCTGGACCCACTGCTGGGCAGGCAGTGTCCTGATGGTCCCAGTGGGTCCGGGCTCTGGTTCCTTGTGCTCCCTGTGCTCTGCACTGCTCCTGCCAAAGCACAGAGCCAAGCTCAGCAGTGATCAGTCTGCAAACTGTGTGGGTACCTGTCCCCAGGAGTCACTGCCAGGAGCTTGTGGTCTGGCTTCTCATCTACCTCTGGCCTTGGGGACCAATAGCCTGGTCAGCAGGCATGGAGCTGTGCTTCCCCCCGAAATTGGCCTCCTCAGCCCCTTGGGCCATGCTGCTTCCACATCCTGGGGTGCGTGGTCCTGGGGACCCACACTGGCATCACCCGTGTCAGTCTGGGGTTCCCTGGGGACAGTGCTAAGGAAAGGAGTGATGGCTGGAACAAGCCCCTCGCAGCTGTGTCTGTGGTGGTGGGGCGCCAGGGGGGCTCATGGCTGTGTCTCTCCCTCCCCAGCCATGACAGCGTAGGTCGGCGGCACGAGATGGATCGGTTCAGTGAGTGTGGGACGCAGACGGATGCAGTGGTGGTGCTGTCCCTGGCGCAGGCTGCGGTCCTGGGCCTCGTGTCCGAGAATGAGCTGCTGGGGGCCACGTGCCCCCCCACTGGCTTCTCCCCGGGGGTGCCGGGGGAGCTGCCAGACAACACTGCCCCGGAGCCTGGGGAGCCCGAGGGTGAGGAGCAGGTGCCCGGGGATGGGCAGGATGAGGATACCCTGGAGGCAGAGTCCTCCCTGGAGAAGCACGCCCGGAGGAGGAAGCGTCCGCCCGTGAGGCTGGTGCCCAAGGTCAAGAGCGAGAAGGCGGAGGCTGAGGCACCCTATGGTGTGTCTGTCCCTGAGAACAAGGAGGGCGAGGGGCAGC
>NW_008659275.1:0-437 GCF_000695815.1 Acanthisitta chloris
ATTAGCATGCAAGGAACTGCCATTAGCACCTCCGGACCTCACTAGAGACTAATTTGACCCCAATTATACCCTAATTAACCTCCATACCCCTCCCTATGGACCTATAGCCACTCAGCCCCTCATTAGCATATTCCACCCCCCTAATTAGCAGCTAATTAGCACCTAATTACCTCTCCAGAACACATTTCCAGCAACACACAGCATAATTAAAGCCCCTAATTAACCTCCATCCCCCTCCCGATGGGGCCTATAGCCACTCAGCCCCTCATTAGCATATTCCAACCCCCTAATTAGCAACTAATTAGCACCTTCACACCTCCCACTCACCCACTTCTTGGGGATTCGCCTCTAATTAAGGCCCTATTAACCCCTAATTAACCTCCATCCCCCTCCCTATGGACCTATAGACACCCCCTCATTAGCATCTTCCACCCCCC
>NW_008659276.1:0-1347 GCF_000695815.1 Acanthisitta chloris
TGTTTACTTTTTTTTAAACTGCCTGATCCGTTGACCACAATATCAAGGTCAATCCCCAGCAGTTTGTTCAGCTCTGTTCCTGTGTACAGGGACCCTGAGTGAGTGAGTGTGCACACACAGGCAGCAAAGTGACAGCAAAATCTGTTCACAGCATGATGCTTTATTTAAGGATCCTGGAATTTCTGCCAAATGAGAAGCACAGGGAAATACCTGCTGCCAGTTATGTTGCTGTTAATCTTGTTTAATTTAGCACACAAGATTGTTTGGTTGTGGATAAGCTTTGCTGTTCCCTGAGATTGAGGCAAAAATTGTTTTACTCTGTAGTTCCCTGCATCCTCACTGCCTCAGTTTTTCCTGTATAATTCTTCCAGTATGCAGGAAGGCTTCATGCTGTGAATTACTGCTTGTCAGTGTAATAGTATTTTGAGTATATGAATTGTATTTCTTTTTCCCCGAGTCTTTTCTTTATGATTCTTTCATCTGTGCACAAGTAGATCTGGCAGCCAGGCAGAATTGCTCAGCAGTTGCTGCTGAAGAACGGGGGCAGTGGGCACCATGAGTGACCTGCAGTTCTGTTCCCTCCATGGGAGGGAGAGTCTGTGGCAGCTTAGGCTGTTACCTTCTCACGTTTAAAGCCCCAGCAAAAAAGTAGCCACAGTCTAGTATTTTGTCCTGGTCTCTTGCTTCCTGTGAGAAAGAATTGTTGCTCCTGGAGGGCTGCTGTGAAAGAAAAATGCTCTCTCTTGGGGTTGACTTGTTCCGTGGGATTCCCCAGCAGAGGCTGTTTCTTTTTCCTCACAGCATTGGGTCCCTCTCCCACCGCAGGTCACCTCACCCGTGGATTCTGAGCAGTGTCTCCTTCGGTGAGTGGGAAAGAGACCTTTGATGTTCCTGGCGTGTATGATTGCGGAGCCAGCTGTGAGCTTTGTGTGTTGCAGGGGAGTGCCAGCCTGGTAGGCCAAAAGCCAGTCCATGTCAGTGTGTACAGCAGCAGCAGCAAAGGGATCCCTGGCAGTTTTCTCATTTTTTATTTAAGAGCTTTTGAGCAGCTGTAAGTCTGGTTTTGCAGGCACAAGATTGGTTGCTGGTTTTAGCCATGGTGGAATATCTAATTCCCAACAATATGCAGCACTGTCTAATTAGCCCATTTTTACTTGGACCAACTCAGAATCCCATTTCTCTGTAGTCTAGCTGGATCTACAGCTGAAGATAAATAAGGTGATAAACGAGATGCAGTCCCTCACGCTGCTGTCTGTCCACAAAGCACAAACCCAGCATCAGCAGCTCCTGTGGCTCCCTCTGTTTCCAAAGCAGAAGCTAAAGATGACATCCAGCTTCCCTCTGTCC
>NW_008659277.1:0-9547 GCF_000695815.1 Acanthisitta chloris
CGTCCGCACCCGCTGGGAACGGCCTCGGGCTGCGATAGCATCGTGGGATGCTCTTCGAGCCGCAAATCGGCGCTGATCATAGAATCATAGAATCAACCTGGTTGGAAAAGACCTCCAAGATCATCCAGTCCAACCCTCCATATTTCTCAAAGCCCCATACAACCTGGCCTTGAACACTTCCAGGGATCAGGCATCCACAACTTGTTCCACTCCCCCTCATCCTATCACTCCATGCCCATGCAAAAAGTCCCTCCCCAGCTCTCTTGTAGTCCCTTTACGTACTGGAAGGTGCTCTAAGGTCTCCCCAGAGCCTTCTGTTCTCCAGGCTGAACAATCCCAATTCTCTCAGCCTTTCCACCAGCCTCTCATCCACCAGCACCTCCAAGGGCCCCTTCTTGGACACTTTCAGTCATTCACTGACTTTCCTTGGTTAGATCTGGGGATTCAAAATGCCATTTCTTAGAGCAGTGGTGTGTGCTGACTTTGCCCCTGAATTCAACATCCCATTGACATGGTTTCAGCCACTTAGTGCATGAAACATCCCCCTTCTGCATGCTTTTGTGTTCTTCCTTCTCACCTTCCAGTGCTTGCTCCATTGACTTAACTCAGCCTGTCTTCAAGGAGGTTGCTCCAGCACTCTGATCATCTTCATGGCCTCCTCTAGACTTGCTCCAACAGATCCACATCCTTCTTATTTTGAGGCCCCAGAGCTGGATGCAGTACCACTGGTGGAGTCTGGAGTAGAGGGAGAGACTCACCTCCTTCAACCTGCTGGTCATGCTTTGATGCAGCCCAGAACATAGTTGTCCTCCTGGACTGCAAGAACATTTCTGTCTCTAAGTTTCTATGCACACTGCTGAAACATCTGCAGAGTTTTTAAACAGCTACACTTAACACCACCATCCCACTTCCCATCTGCATCAGTTCCTCCTGAAGCATCTATGGGTCTCAGTTGGTTTTCCAAACTGCTGGAACAGGCTGCAATTCTGTTACTTTACTCGGGTGCAGTCCATCCCACACACACTGCAGTCGGTGTGGCAATCCGTGTGGCTCCAGCCCTCTCCTGCCTGGCCCTTCCTGTTCCTGCTCGCTCCACATTTTTGTGCTATTAAGTAACTTGTCACCGGAACCAGTAGAACTAGAAGAAATTAACTCTGTTTCTGATAAACACATCCATGGCTCTGCCAAAAAGGAAACAACAGTGACACTCCTGCCTGGCTCAGTATCTTAGTCAGGGGAATGCTTCCCATTTTGGGGCTGCAGCACCAATTATCTGTCCACGCCCAGGGAAGGGCTGGGTTGACTATCTGTCAGAGGAACCATTGAGCTATCAGCAGGTGACCAAAGCACCACACACGCTGCTCACCCCCATGAGTAAAGCAAGGAGACAAGAATGTAGCTCAGTGGGTGACAAAGCATTGCTGCAAACCTAGTTCAGGTTGCTACTACAGGGACAGAAAAGGTGAACAGGTATGAGGTGAGGAGCAGCCTGTAAACAACATTTTTCTGCTGGAATTAATTGCTTCTGCCTTCATTTCCTCAACGTGCTGCTTGGAGGAGAGGCACTTTGAGTCACTGTGCTGGATTTCTCACAGCACAGGCACAAGGTGTGCATTTCAAACAACCAAGGTTGTGTTTTGGATTCAATTTCTGTGTACAGATGTGAGTAAGCTCTAGGAGCAACCTGCTCTGGTGGGAGGTGTCCCTGCCCAGGGCAGGGGGTTGGGGCTGGATGATCTCTAAGCTCCATTCCAACCCCTTAACATACTATGAAACCATATTAAGAGAATTCAGAAGGGATGAGTACAAAAGGCAAACAATTCTTGTGCCACAGCAGTGTTTGAGCAGGACAGAGCTGACCTGGGTCAGAATAGCACTGTCTCTACATAAGACACCTCAGGAAGATGAAACTAAGACTAAACTGATGCCAAGAAAGCATGGAAACTACAAAAACAGAGATGCCTGTCCAAGTGGGTTTGTAACTATCCCAAATTCCCAGCCAGACCTTGCCCTGACACAGCACACAGCTCCCAGCACTCCCAGCTGCTTTGACTCCTGAACCCTTCGAGGAGTCTGAGATGGCCCATGACCTGTTCATTCAGAGATGGAAATGACACATTGGGTCTAGATTTTAGTCCTCTTTGAAGTACACACAGCTTTATAGCTCTAAAAGACTTTCCCCAGAGCCTCAGGTACCATGGGAGCTGCTGAGCACACCAACCTGAGCACTGTGAACTGACTCAGCCTCCCACGAACCCAAACAAAGCTTTTAAGGGCTCATATTTGGCTCTCGTTACAACTGATATTCAGAGCTTGGACCATGGTGCTGAAAGAGGTGAAATGAAGCTGTAAAAGGAAGGACAAAGTGAGAGCTGCCTAGGCAGAACTAACCCTGTGGAAGCAGCTTCCAGAACACTGGAACACAATAGGTCTTGTTCACACAATGAAAATCAACAGCAAAACATTAACCTAAGCCTGACCCTCTTAGCAGTTCTTCCAGAGGGACAGTTTTCAGCAGGTTCCATCAAGGCACTCCGGGAATTATGACTCAAGGGAAGGAAGGGAATCACACAAACACAAGAACTGGTCCTTGTGGGCAAGTTGAAAGTGGAGTGAATAGGCACAAAGATGAATATCTCTGAGGTTTTAGGCCAGAACAATTACTCTGCACCTGAAGATACTTACACCACAGCTCTGACCCAATTTCATATGGGTTAGGAGGACATTGGCTGAAACATCCCATAGAGCATATTTTTATGACCTACCAGAGCTTTGAAGCACCTACCATTATTTCACATGGAAATAAGATAAATTCATCCATATTTTGAAAAACTCTGGCAGTGTTCACAGCCAGATTGGCTAAAGCCTTGAGCAACCTGCTCTGGTGGGAGGTGTCCCTGCCCAGGGCAGGGGTTGGGGCTGGATGATCTCTAAGGTCCATTCCAACCCCTAAAATTTTATGGTTCTATGATTCCATGTTGTTTCTTTCACTTTCCACAGGCTTCAGGGTACAAACACCTCACTGAAGCAAGTGAGAAGTCTTGGCTTTCCAAAACATCCTGACCCCATCCTTAGCACAAGCTTTCCCATAGAACATCGACACATTCCCACTGCAAATCTGCATGTTAGGTATCTATTTTCTGATCCCAGTACTGTACTTGACCCTGGAGCACCTCAGTATCATCATTTTGCAGCTCAAAAATACCATGACCAGCAGCTGGTTTATACCTTTTTCCCCATCTCTACCCACAGGAACAGCCCAGGGGAGAAAGCTTGATGGGAAAAGCATTTGACCATGCATTAAAGAAAAAGCAGCATGAAATACCTGCACAGCCTTGCTTGATAAGCTTGATTGCAGAAAAACAAGACAAGCTACATACAGCAAAATTTCAGGGCAAATTAGTGCAGCTTCATTCACTTCATCTCTGATGTTCTCAAAGGTCACAGTGAAAACCTCGAGGGATTTGCACTCATCCATCTGTCAGATGTATAAACAGAACAGCAGAGACAGCAAATGTCAACCCCCTTTTCTTTCCAGACCAACTTGATGCAGATATGACTCCACTTCCTTGTTTCAAACCAGCTCTTCCTACCGTTTCCAAAAAGGCTGCAGCATTTGTAAGGAATCTTTGATGTCCTTCCCACACCTGCATCTCATCCAAACCTGATCTTGCACCAACTGGCACGAATTAGTTTGTCCTGCTATTCCACTATATAAACATACAAATGTACATTTGAATTAGCATGAAAATACAAATGTCATGGGGAAGGATTGTGACAGGATTCTCCCTCTGCTCTGGTGAGACCCACCTGGTATACTGCACACAGTTCTGGTGTCCTCAACATGAGAAGGACATGGAAGTGTTGGAGCAAGTCCAGAGGAGGCCACCAAGTTGCTAAGAGCATTGGAGCATCTCCCCTGTGAGGACAGGCTGAGGGAGTTGGGGCTGTTGAGCCTGGAGAAGAGAAGGTTGTGTGGAGACCTCAGAGCACCTTCCAGGAGCTGAAGGGGCTCCAGGGAAGCTGCAGAGGGATCTGTGTTAGGAGCTGCAGGGACAGGACAAGGGGCAATGGGCACAAATTGAAGGAGGGAAAGTTAGGTTAGATGTTAGGCAGAAGTTTTTGCTGTGAGGGTGGTGAGACCCTGTCCCAGGTTGCCCAGGGAGGCTGTGGCTGCCCCAACCCTGGCAGTGTTCACAGCCAGGTTGGCTGAGCCTTGAGCAACCTGCTCTGGTGGGAGGTGTCCCTGCCCAGGGCAGGGGTTGGGGCTGGATCATCTCTAAGCTCCATTCCAACCCAAACCCTTGTAGGATTCCATGATTTAACCCACCAGTCTGTCACAGCTCTCACCTTCATCTTAATGCTCTACCATTGTCATGTGCTACAGAGCAGCTCTGAAAAGTTTCTTGCACACAACAGATGATGTTTAAGTCATCCTCAAAGCTGTATTCAAGAAGTCTAACTTGTTTTGGAGCAGATCTGGTTCAGATACCTCTAAAAATCCTAGTAAGTGTGACTTAGACATGGCCATAGAGTCTCAGAACCTAATATGGCTTCCCAAAAGTCAGTTCTTCAAGACTTTGCCTTGATTAGTCTTCACATTTAAGCAAGAAATTACAGAAAAAACTTCAAAAAGAAGAGTAAACTTCCTGTTTGGAAAACTCCCACAGAAACATTGTGAAAGAATTCTCTCAGGGAATTGCCAGGGGCTGAATAGGAATTTGCTATTTACCATTTATAAAAAAGTTTAAACTAGGAATAATTTACAATTTCTTGCACAACTCTGGGACAACTTCTTTGTGATGAATTGCAGCTCAGTTTCTCTCCTCCCATTAGCTACACCTAGAGCACAGAGAATCCTCCAAGTAGGAAGTTTGGAGTACCTCATTCAAGCAAACATGTCCCAAAGGGAATATTAAATGCAAAGATAGTATTTAAGTCAGCTCTGAACCTAAGCTCCAGGCAGAAGGACACTCCAGGCACTTAGTCCAACCCCCAAAGCAACCCTAGGGCTGTGCCTAAACCCAGGAAGGAACTAAGCTCACATCCTTTGATTCCTGCCTATTGCTCAAGAGGTTCAGAATCCAAACCTTCATTTGAAGTCACCTTGCCAAGTACCATTCCGACATCAGAACTCACACAAGACTGTGGTGTACAAAAGGCATTAAATATTTATTATGTCACAGCAGCTTTGCAGGAGAGTTAAAAAGCTTTAAAAAAGCCAAAATTTGGATTCATGATTGTTCTTCAGGTCAGTTGGTCAATGGGTCCTCCTGGGATATCTGTAGGCACCTTTAGGAGTTCTTCAACTTCTTCTTGTAAAGCCTCAGCTTTTTCACTCAGCAGCATCTGCAAGGAGAAAAACCAACAATTAACAGGTTTTGGGACTGGATGATCTCTGAGGTCCATTCCAGCCCCCAAAATTCTGCTACTACCAACATTTTTTAGTGTACACCCATCTAAACAGCAGTCACAAAAAAATTCACACAGCTGCTTTTCTTGATTCTGCCAAGTTGGTTGAAGGAAGCATTTTTCATAGCCAAGTAGACAGAGTAGATTTCCTAAGGAGAAAATGTGCATTCCTGGGTGCAGCCAATGGGCCAACACTGCTTCTGGTAATTCTCCTTGCTCAAGTGGGAAACAGCAATGAGGACTGACTTGGATTCCAGTGCTCACTTCAAAACACAGAACAATTCAGCATATTTGGAACTTGTTTTAAAGTTACTTCTGATGCTTGGAATTCTTTCCAACACAGCTTTGAAATCCTCACATTATAACTATTCACTAACTGTCACCAGTTTTTTCAGTTTAGTTCAGATGTTGACCTATAGCTTCAGGCTGGAGTTTTCAAGTCCTCATGCTTTGTTGGGCACAAGGCAATTTTTCTTTCCCCTTTCCTAAGGAACTGAAAGCAAACAGGGGAAAATGGAGAGGAACAGGCCTGTACAATAACTCACTGGGGATGATGACAGAAAATAGTTCTGTCTGCACTGAGTGAAGGACTAATCCATCAGTGACAAGGTCAGGCTTGCTGAGCTGGCTTTGCAGAGCTGTACCAAAGTGCAACTAGGCTTCTTCCCTCAGGTTGGCATGTTTCTTCACCTCCCTCAAGAGTGCCCCTGGCTGCTCAGAGGGATGTGGGCACCTCTGCATTCTCACACTTCTGGGCAAGGACATGCAACAGACTTCTGCTCCCTTCTCTGAGACTTCTCTCTGACACATGCAGACAAGTCAGACACACAATTCCCAGAACATAAACAGCTTTGTCTAGAACGTTTGAGTAACATTTTTAAGCCACAACACTGATTTTCCATGTTGGAATAAACATTTAGAAGTTGTGCCTGCCAAGTTGCCCATTTCTTGCTTTATTTGAAGTTCCTTCTCACAGCATTTTACACCAGACATAGGATCCCCAATATGAGCAACTGTTTCATCTCCTGCCCTGGCCTGTTTGGTCCTGGCAGCTGGAGTAGAACAAGCCCCTGGCAGCATGTGCAGCATAACACATGCAATCAACGCTTCTACCTTCCCAGTTAGAGAAAACTCCATGCATTTAATATCCTCTAAGCTACATTTGGCACTGATGTAGATGAGGAATCTGCACATATCCCTCTCTTTTGGCTCACACAGCAAGAAAAGAGCAGTAAGAAGCCTTCAATGACATTAAATGTGACCTTTCAAGTCCATAAACCCTAAAGTTAGTTTGTTTATTCCATGAGAATATACAGACCAAGACTTTGTTCTTGACTGCCTCATTTTTACACCACCCACTCACTCACTCTAGACATTCCCTTACTCCACCAAGAGCTCTTTTAGCAGAATCAAACCAGAAGCCACTACTATTGCAACAGCAGATGCTTAATGGAGACAGGGAAGATACTGCCAGCTCAATAAAGAAAGTAGCTCCTGCATTTTTTGCTTAGATACAACTTAGTGTTTCCCACAGAACCTTTCCCTTCATTTATTTCTGTGTGCCCAAGGCAGTAAATGTGCCTCAGAGGCAGATATGAAGTGAAGCTCCTTGTCATGATACATATTCAAACTGGAAAAAGCAGGAAAGAAGAATTTCAGCGTGACAAAAACAACCTAAATAGGCGAGGTTAACCCTACACCTTGTTGGTTTCCATTTGTACAATCCTGAAATCCTGTTCTTTTGCCACAACTCTCACTAGGATTTCTGTAAGGTAAGTGCTGAGATTTCGGCAGAACCAGCATTTCCACGTAGGACAACTCAGCATGGAGATCAATGTAGTCACTTAATTCCCACATGCCAAGCTGTCCAACATTTCTGCCCTTTGCTTCCCCTCTGAAAAGGGGCACAACTAGGCACTATCCTGTGCATAACAGATTGTTCTTCACACAGGATTTGGAACACAAATATCCATTAAGTCAACTGAATCCTTCACTTTTAGTGTCATCCAAACATCCACTTTTGACATCAGAGAATTTTAGGGGTTGGGATGGAGCTTATGGATCACCCAGCCCCAATCCCTGCCCTGGGCAGGGACACCTCCCACCAGAGCAGGTTGCTCAAGGCTCAGCCAACCTAGCTGTGAACACTGCCAGGCTTGGGGCAGCCACAGCCTCCCTGGGCAACCTGGGACAGGGTCTTGCCACCATCCTGGAGCTGCACCCACTTTTGACACACTGGAGTTACATCCACTTTTGGCATCCTGGAGTTCTGAAACAGCTTTTTTTCTATCTCTGTTCTAACTTACCTTTGCAGAAGAAACAATCTGCTTGGCTTGACGTCGTGACAAGTGCTCAATGGTCTTGACCAGAGTTTGTGGATCAGCATTGGCCAAGTGTGCTAACGTTTGGTACCCTGCATTATAAAGCTGTTTAGCTCGTGCCTGCAAGGACAGAATTCTGTTAGATTATCAGAACAGGCAACAAGAGTTACTGTTGAGTGCAATCTCTGCACCTCAGACATTTCTTTCTGCATGAATGAATTCTCCTCAGTCTCAGTTTTCTCAACTCAATTCTTTGTTCTCCTTCCTAAGAACATGTCACTCACTGAGAATCTTTACTCCCCAAAAGCAGTTTCACCACTAAGATTCACCTCCCCAGACAATCCTCCCTTGCTCTTAGGAACCCATTTGTTTTTAGTTTCTTTCAAAGGCAACAAAGAAAGTGATCAATTATCAGTTTATTTGATGGCATAGATTGGGTTTAGGATTCAACAGGGAAGAGCTTACAACATATAACTTTCCTCCATGGTAACTGAGGTCTGTGCTTGTTTGTTCATGTTTACTAAGTGTCATTCATTTCACCCAAAACAACGATTAATTTCCCACCAGGATTTTCTGTTTGGCTCTTAAATGCCACAGTATGACAAATAACACAGAATCTTTCCCCACTAATGACTTAAATCTCATGGAAAAAGCTTTAAATTGCTCTTAGGAAACTGCCCAAGTTGACGTGCAGACAATAATTTTCTTTTTCACTCCGATACACTCTTCAGACTGATTTTCTCATTTCCTCCACTGAAATCTAAGCAAGTCACAACTGTTCAGGATCAAACTCTACCTGCTATAAATATCAGCTGCTGACAGAATTTTAACTCCAGTGCAGAAGTACCTTGGTTATAGCAATAACTTTCTTTGAAGAGTCACCTTAAAAACACAACTTGATCAGGTTCCTGCTGGCCAGGCAGTTTTTGCCCTTACACAGAAATGCTCTAATATGGAGTAAGCTGGGGAAAATTGCTACCTACCTTCTGAATCCAGTTCAAAAAGTTGAGATATATTAAAAAAACCCAACACTCAATTAGGTTTTAAGGCTTCATTACTGTTTAGCTTCTCAGAATAAAACCTTCCTGCCACTAAATTCAGTGGTTTGCTGCCAAACTGATGCTACAATAGGTTGGACAGGCAAGTTGAATCATTTTGCTAATAGTTTAACCCTGGACTAAAGCCTCAAAAATTTTTCTACTTCCTAGGAGTCTTTGATTCAGAGACTGGTTACATTTCTCAGTCAAAGCACAGGCAGCACTGCAAGTGATTGCAACAGTCTAAGCTCCCAACAGAACTTCACACATTGCTGTGAGGATCTTCTAACTTAGATAACCAGGTACATTTATTCCTCTTTACACCCAAGAACTGAAGAATCCTTACCACAAAAGAAACCTGGACTTCAGTTGAGTATGCAGCTAAATCACTGTCCAAATGCAGCATTTGCACTGTTGCTGTGGCAGGACATGACTCACATCTCCTCAACAGACGACTCTTCCCCCAAGCTCCAGACTTGAGGGATATCTGCACCATGCCAAATTCTCAACAGCAAACTAGCTTGGGCTTCCAGGTCTCCTTGGAAGGCACAGTAACATTCAGCACACAGGTTTACTAACCTCTAGAACCCCTGCAACCTCCATCAGGGGGATGAGTTCTGCCTTAACACAGTATGTCAACTGCTTGGTAAGTTCTGCCAACAAAGCTTTATAAACCCAGAATTCTTCCAGCTCCTGCAGAGACAGAGATGGAACAAAATCAGATCTTAAAGTCGGTATTTGGGGCATGTCCAACAAAACGAAGTGCAAGGTCCTACA
>NW_008659278.1:0-731 GCF_000695815.1 Acanthisitta chloris
TTGGGAAAGAAGAGTCTCAGTCTCTCTGGGCTTTTAGGTCAAGTTTCCAAGTGTATTTTTGAAGCTGTTCTGCAGCAGTGATTCACTCTAGAGCTGCTCAGCCCAGGGGTGATTGTCTGTCCCTGCAATCCCTTGGGAGTGGGACGGTGCAGGGGTGGTCCAGACCCCTGCCCAGGGCCCAGATGAGCCCAGACTGGCTGAGTAGCTTGGGTGTAATAAGGGTTCCTAGACAGTGGAAGGGGCTGGGTGTCAGATGCAGAGGCTGGTGTATTTCAGCAAAGAAAGGCCTCATGCTGCAGCCTTCCCCAGTGTGTCTGGGTGACCTGTTTTCTGTTCCTATGTAAATGGCTGTGCCTCCTCATTGGAGCCTTTCTGGGAACTGTAGGAGATCCTTCACCTGTTACACTGGAGGGCTAACAGAGCTCCCACAAGCCAGTTCTGCCTTCTGAGCTGAGCTGTGTCCTTGGATTTGGGAGCAGGTGTTGGGGCTTGATTATCCTGTGGGGAGAGGTGTGAGGTGAACTGTGAGAGCAGAGGTGGGGGTGTGCCCAGCACAGCTGCTCCAGGCAAGGTGGCTCCAAGGGCTGCTCCTAGCAGGGTGACTCCATGGGCATGGTGGCTCCAAGAGCTGCTCCAGGCAGGACTGGCTTCGTGTGCTGCTCTTGGTAGGGTGGCTCCATGGGCAGCTCCAGGCAGGGTGGCTCCACGGGCTGTTGTCCCCACCCAGGTGG
>NW_008659278.1:782-3193 GCF_000695815.1 Acanthisitta chloris
CGAGTTCAGGAGGTAGGAGGATGCTGAGGGGTGTGTGGGATTCCTGCAGTTCGGGATGGGCACAGAGGAGAACAGGGTGAAGGCAAAGTTGCAGAGAGCATTTCTGGTTGGATGTTTGTGTGATGGGAGCTGTGGCCTGTGTTTATTGACCTGACAGTTACTGTTTTTCCATAGCCTATTTGCCAGCCCCCACTGAGCCTTTCTGCAGTTATCAGGGCTCTCCCCATCTGGTTTAAGCTCCCCTTTCATGATGCCACAAATCAAATAAAGCAATTGTTTCTCCACCCCTCCCATATGTGAGAGGTACTAAACAGCTCCTGTATCAAAGCGTTCTTATCTCCCTGTCAGCCTGTTCTGGCAGGATGATACTGCCATTCCTGGTCCTTCATATGCTCCCTGCAACGCTGAAATCCATCCCTGAGGTCCTGGAGAAGTCAGTTCCCAGCCCTCTTGCCCTCTACATGGCTCCATGCAGGCCTGTGCCCGTGGTACACTCCTGGGCATGGAGGGACTGCCTGGGCTGTGAGTGCTGTGTGTCCTGTACCAGTGACTCCTCTCTGCTTCCACAGCTCTTGGCCATGGAGTTGGGTGTGGTATCCACACGGCTCACTGCTGCCGACAGGACTGAGCACATGAAGAGGCTGAGGCACACCTCGCGGCTCCCCTTTGCTCCAGGTGGGTGTCCTGGGGGTGTTGTGGCTGTGGGATCCTGTGAGGGACCTGGCTGTGGAATCCTGGGGGTGTCGTGGCTACGAAATCCTGCAGATATCTGGCTAGAGAATCTTTGGGGGATCCTCAATCTGCTTTTGGTGATTCACGTGGAGGGGGAAGGCACATTGTGCACCCCCAGGAGAGGGGCTGCTGGTGTGCCCTGGGCTGGGAGCTGTGCCTGG
Organism: Acanthisitta chloris; assembly: GCF_000695815.1. Taxonomy (NCBI): domain Eukaryota; kingdom Metazoa; phylum Chordata; class Aves; order Passeriformes; family Acanthisittidae; genus Acanthisitta; species Acanthisitta chloris. Next base: position 1,676 of record NW_008659278.1, read on the forward strand.
CAGAGAGGGAAGGGACCACACTCTTTGGCACAGCCTCCATGGGTGTGGGCAGAGGGTCCAGCTCTCACACCAGTTCACCCCAAAGCAGGGCTGTTGCAGCTGACAGGCTGTGCACCTTTACTACCCCTCCTGTGCTCACTTTCTTTCTCCCACAGCCTCAAGCCAGCGCCCAGCAGCCCGGCCCAGGCTGCCCCCTAGCCTGCCTGGGGGTGCTCCTGAGGACATGCACCTCCTGGCCATGGCACAGCAGGTAAAGGAGGTGCTGCCTCACGTGCCCCTGGAGGTCATCAGGACAGACCTGGGTGAGCAGTGCTTTGGGGTCAGCAGGGACACGGGGTCACCTTCCATGGTCTGTAGTACCTGAAAGCAAAAAGCTTGTCTTTGCTGTGCTGGCGCTGGAGGACAGCCACGATGTAAATGTCCCAATCTCTTAACAGATCCCTTTGTCCCCACAGCCCAAACCAACTGTGTGGACACCACCATTGCCAACTTGCTGGAGGGGAGAGTTCCCTTCCTCCCTGAAAGTAAGGAGGCTGGTACCAACCTGCCTGCCCCGTCTACCTCCCAGGCTGCAGCTACTTCTGGCATCCAGGGCTCCGTGGCTGCACCTTCTTCCAAGGTACTTTGGGGTTGTGTGTCCCCCTGGTCTGATGGCTTATGTTCAGGACTAGCCAGGGGCATGAAGCATGTTGCACAGGACACTGCACTGGCATGCTGAGTCCTTGCAGAGCCACCAGGGAGGCTCCTACTTTGTCAGTGTCCTGATGGCTCCTGTGCTTTCTCTTCCAGCCGGTTACAAAGCAGTTTGCGAAGTCCCCTGTGGAGCGTCACCTGTCCCTGCAGGAGCGGAAACGAGCCTTGTATGACTACGCCAGGAGGTGAGAGCCCCCAGGCCTGCCCCTGCCAGGGCCCACCCCTGCTTCTCCCTGCTAGGCTCTCCCACCCCTGACCCCGGCCCAGGGCTGAGGGTAGGTGTTTGTCTGCATCACCTTTCGAAGTGTGCAGCCCCATGTCATTCCCAGAAAGTGCTCTGTGCCCCAAACTGCTGCTGGGCCTCTGGATTTGGGGGTCTTTGCCAGAAGCACAACCACTGTGGAACAGTGCTTGGCAAAGCCAGCCTAGTGTGACCTTGTGCCTGGCTGGCAGGAGCCCCTGTGGGGTCACACCGGGAGTGTGAAAAGGCAGGAGGTTCCCATTTGGCCACAGGGACAGCACAGTTAATCCTTGGTGTGAAAGGGCAGGGAGCTAGCTTCACCTCTGTGCAGGCAAATCCTGGAGCAAGTGGCCAATGCTGGGGTCTGGTCTTGTCTTTAGGACGATAAGAGAAAGCTGCCCAGGGATTGTTGGGCACCGAATGGCTGGGGCTGTGCTGAGGGAGCTGTCCTGTCGGGAAAGCCCGACTGGGAAACTTGGGAATCCAGGCCGGGAACTGCTGGGGATGGGGAGTTGCCGCGGGTGGTCCCGGCAGCCCTGGGTGGCGCCTGCTCCGTTGGGCTTGTCCCCAGCAGGGAGTGGATC
>NW_008659279.1:0-430 GCF_000695815.1 Acanthisitta chloris
CTGGCTAGCAACAAGTGGTTTCTGCTTGAGTCCATCATTAGTATAGTACACATTGTAGGCTGCAGGTGAATCTCTCCTTCGTCATGGCTCATCAAAAGGTCACAGTCTCTTCACAGTCCTTCCAGCTTAAGTTCACACAGGAGTTCCATCCCATCCAGTACAGCAGTACAGAAACAGCAGCAACACCCTGGGCCTTTGCCAGCCCAGGCACTTCCTCATAGTTGTTATCACAATACAGTGAGGTGATCAGTCCAGAGTCCCATTCGGGGGGGGTGGGGTCGGGTGGGGGGGTGGAGGGTAGTGGGATGGACACAGAAGCTTAGCAGGCATCCCTGCAGGCAATGTGGTTCTCAGGTTCTGGTGGGATACACCCCAAAAGGTGTGTGTGGCCTTATATAATTTTGCAGCGTAATACTGATGTGACCGGTAC
>NW_008659279.1:3098-3322 GCF_000695815.1 Acanthisitta chloris
CGTGTTGTTTGGCAGGAGGAGGTGATTCCCTTGGGAGTTCCTCAGCGATGGGTCTTCAGTCTGCAAGCAGATGGGGTGCCTTTGCAAAAAACCCTCTCCAGGCTACCTAATAATAAAATTGATTCAAAGCCTGTAGTCATCTGTAAATGTAAGAAGTAATCCAGGGATAGTGGCCCTACAGATCTTGATTTACAGCAACTGAGGGAAGGTTGCAAACAGGAGCA
>NW_008659280.1:0-2165 GCF_000695815.1 Acanthisitta chloris
CAGGTGCTGCACTGCCAGTTCTCCGTCTGGTACCCGCGGTTCAAGGCCCTCACCATCCGCAGGTCAGCCAGGGCTGGGGCCGAGCGCGCGGGGCTGGGTTGGGTGGGAATGGTCTCAGACTCAGAACCACCAGGGCTCGAGATCTCTGAGGTTATCGAGTCCAGCCCTGAACCTGTCGCTGCTGGAACGCCTAAATCATATCCTTCAGCATCAGATCCAGACACCTCTGAAACACCTCCAGGGATGGTGACTGCACCACCTCCCTGGGCAATATCCCAGTGCTGAACATCACAGCAGGGAAAACATTTCTCCTCACACCCAATCTGACTCTGCCCTGGCTCAGCTCAAGGCCATTCCCACTCTCCTCTCCCTCAGCCCTGGCAGGAAACACATCCCTCACTTCTATTCTCTCCAGCCCCAGTGCTCTGAGTGCTTCCAGTACTTCCAGTGCCCCTGCTGGGAGTCCAGGCACTGGCACTGCTGTTCCCCTTTGCTTCCTGAGACTGAGGCTGAGTGGTTCCAGAGCTGAGTGTGCCTGGCAGCTGTAGGACACTCAGGTGTCTGAGGTGCTGCTGCAGGCAGGACACGGCCCCAGGGGCCACCAGTTGCCCAGGACAGCCAGGCTGAGGCAGTTGCCTCGTTGGGGCTCGAGGTGGTGACATTAGGCTTTCAGGAACTAAAGCGTTTGGGCTGTTGTAGTGTTCAGTGTTTGCAGATGGTTATTTTTCATCAGTTCAGTGTCCATCCTGATTTTCTGGAACATCCAGAGGTTAGGCAGGTTTGGTTTGGGTCTCGGAAGGGAAACCTTTAGTTGGAGCACATATTGTCTCCTCCTCAGAGGCCACACAGAGGCTGTTCTGGAACTTCTGGGAGGTTTGAGGCAGTGGCACTTCTGTGTATTTCATCTGTAGCTTCTGTCTCTTTGTCCTGTGGGGGAAACAGGCATTGGTTTTTGGGAAGGGATGGGAGAGTAAGACATGAGTGTTACAGAGGGATGTCTTTTTACAGTACAAATGCTTTGTTTGGGTGGGTTTTATTGTAACAAGTGATCTGAATAACAAAGTGTTAAAGAAAGGTCCAATTTCTTCCAGTGTTGTCCTTCCCCTGCCAGAAAATGTGAAGGAGTATTTGCTGGATGATGGAACACTGGTGGTTTCTGGAAGGTAAGGAAAGATGTTCCCTCCTTGCTCACCCTCCAGGGTTTCATCATGTTTAATACTCACAGCACTATTAGTACAGACACACTTTGCACAATGAGTGTTTTAAATCTGGTCAGTTTGGCTGCAGAAAACATCAGTGTCTGTGTGGGCTGACTGTGCTCATCCAAACTGCACTTGCTGGGCCTGAACCATATCCTAAAATTCCTGTGATATACTTCATTCCAGGCCCAGTGGAGACAGCGCTTCCCTGCTCCCCCTTCCCTGCTCCCCCTTCCCTGTCCCCCCTTCCCTTCCCTGTCCCCCGTTCCCTGTCCCCCCTTCTCTTCCCTGCCCCCCCTTCCCTGCTCCCCTTCTCTCTTCCCCCCTTCCCTGCAGAGTGTACTGGTCTCAGGGCTGCAGAGCTGCTGGTTTGGCTCTGGGTAGCTCTAGTTCTGAGGTTTGGCCTATCCCACCCCAGTCCCACACCTGCTGCCTGATCCAGGGGGAAGTGCTATTAGCTGAGTGGAGTTCTCAATCAAATAAACTACATACAAACTAAATAATGACCCAGATTTTACACAGCCATTTGCATTCACGTAATCCTTGCAGGTGACACGGTGGGGAGAAGAATGAGGTGGACAGACAAGACATCCAGCTTGGTTTATGGATTGTTGCTTGGGAAAGAAGTATGGAGGCAAAGCATGATTTAAATTGAACTTGTTTGGAAAAAAAAGTTGTTTAGCCTGTGCTTCTGTCAGAGCACAGTAAGGCTGGAAAAGAATGCCTGATTAACACAGTGTCACTGAGGTTTGATTATGGTGTTTGCAGAGCAGAAAATGAGCTGCTAATTTGCACAAAGCTAAGTGTTCATGGTAGGCCCAAATCCTAATTTCAGGATGTTTGGCCTCCAGATTTCTGTAGTAGCTTGCTGTGATCTTTCTCTGCCAGGGTGTTGAGGTGCCTAGGAAAACCTTTTGGGGCCAGCAGCTGGTGGATGCTGTGGGTCAGACTCCAGTGCTTCATTTT
>NW_008659280.1:2185-4074 GCF_000695815.1 Acanthisitta chloris
CAAGTCATTCTCAGGAGGGCAGTGATGATGCTGAGGAGATACAGGTCAGTGTGAAATACAGCTTAATGTCAAGTCTCTGGAGATCAATATCAATGTGTAGCCTTTTCTGCACCATTTGTATGGGAGCAGAGTCCTCCACAGGAATATAAATCACGTGGTTGTTGACTCGAAAGACATAGAAACATCATTGTTTGAGTTGTGACATCAGGGAAGGTTTAAAATATTTCTGTGCCCTTTCACAGAAGGCTTTAGTTTTTATTCCTTGATCATTGCATTTGTAACACTGAGCAGGGAGTGTGGGAGGAGGTTGGGTTTGCCCTGAAAAATGAGAAGGGGAACATGCAGAGAACTTACTTCAGGAACCGGTGGAGGTTTCTGAGGCCATAATGGCTCAAAGGGTGTTCTAGAAGGAAACCACTGGAAAGTGTTGGAAGTCCAAGGTGACAGGAGGTACAGGAAGGAGCTGACAGAGACATACGAGTAAAACTAATGTATTGTGGGTCTAGGGAGGGAAATGCTGGAGCTGAAGACAAGCTTGGATAGGGAAGACTCTGAGTCCTGAATGCCGAAGTTGCTGATAGAAATTGCAGTTAGAACACAGAGGTGTCTCTGTCCGTGCTTCAGAGCTGCACTTCTGCTGCATGGACAGTGTTTTCCCTGTCTGAATTCACAGCCACTGGAGGATGGGGGTGTTCTGTCGGGGGCAGTGGTTTGATCTGCGTGTTGTAGGGAGCTGTGTGATTGCTGATGTTCTCATCAGCCACAAAGGGTGTCTGAGGAAACCACTAACCCTTGATTTGCTCTTGTTTCTAACAGTGGTCAGATGATGAGAACACTACAACACTTAAGGTAAGGTCCTGCAAAAGCCTAATGAGGGTCTGTCAGCAGTTCCCTTTCTGCAGCCTGTGGTGCAAACTTGTTGCTGGGTCTGACATTGGCAGTGTAGTTGTCTGTAACTTTAAAAAGTTTTACTGGCTAAATTTTGTTTAACTAAAAATAAAGCACTTTTCTTCCTCCCCAGCAATCACACACTCCTTGGACCATAGGAAATGAGCTGGGGTTTGGCTCTAAGTGTAGCTGTGTTTCATTGTCACCACTCTGGGCATCTCCCAGTCACTCCTTCAGGCTGCATGCAGAAGGAACAAAGCTCCTGCAGCTCAGTCTTCACAGCTCTTCTCTTGCTCCTGTGCCATTATTTCCTCCTAAGTACATTTCTTTCTGTCGCTGCTTTTTCTTTTTCCTGTCTTTACGGTCACTTTGCACTGTACCTGGCACAGGATCAGGATCATGCAGGATGCAAACCAGGCTTCCTCGGTCTTTTCTTACATCCTTTGTGAGACTTGCTCTTGCCCTGTCACTGTCGGAGTTAATTGCTCTCGGCACTTGTGTGCCAAGCACACTATTGCTTCGGTCCTTTAGCTCCCTCGTGTTCAGCGTGCTGTGGAATCGATCACCTCGGATTAGGTGCAGGAGTAAAAGGGAGAGGAGGGAAGCTCTGGGTGCTTTGGCTCCAAGGTGGCTCCTATTCAGAGCCTGGCAGTCTTCTGCCAGGCCTGGGCCTTTGGAGGTGGCCAGCGGTGAACATGCTCTGTGCCTGTGGCAGGTCTCTTCGGCAGTACACCTACACTTGGTCGAAGTGGAATTCCACAGCAGGTTTTGTACGGTCTCTGAGTCTGGCGGGTGGTGGTTCTGCAGCTCCCCGGGCAGACAGATTGCCTCCCCCGAGCGCTGCTCCGCGGCCGGTGAGGGTGATGTCCTGCCGTGCCCGGTACCCCTGGGCAGCGCTGAGGGGAGTGAGGAGAGCTCTGTGGGGTGCAGCAGGGTGAGGAGCTGCCCCGGCGTGGCTGAGCGCGCAGGGAGGCGTCGGGGCACGGCGTGAGGGAGCCGTG
>NW_008659281.1:0-211 GCF_000695815.1 Acanthisitta chloris
GGTAGGGCACACCTAGGGCAGGTATAGCATATCTGGGGCAGATCTAGAACACCTGGGGCAGGTGAGACACTCCCAGGTGGGACACAGATGGTCAGGAGGGACAAGGTGGGACACTCACAGGTGGGACAGGAGGGGACAGAGGAGGATGGGGGGGCCAGGTGAGACACTCCCAGGTGGGACAGGAGGGACCAGGGGAGCCCCTCACAGGGGA
>NW_008659282.1:0-12542 GCF_000695815.1 Acanthisitta chloris
CGGCCCCGACCGACCGCGCGCTCCGCTCCTGCCCTCGCCCGGGCTGGGACGCGTTGCTGCCCTGGATATGAGTCTTTGGGGGGCAAGGGACAGATTGCTTGATGCTTTTCAATTTTTTTTATTAGCGTTGTTATTGCGTCTCAATGGTGCGTTTGGTGTTTGTGGGCTAAAGTGAAGCCTGGGAGCGCAAGGCAGCGCTGCGGGGTGGCAGCTGGGGCTGTGCCCTTCGCTTTGGGCACATCTGTGAGCGCTGGAACCAGACGGGAGGGTGAGCGGTGAAACTTCCATCCCGCTGCGGGCAGCGCTCCGACGGCTGTTTGTCACCCTCTGGATACTTTGTGGACTATGCAGAACGAAAAGGTTGTTACATTTTCTCTAGAATGAAGCGAGGAACAAATTTCTGTAGTTAATGTACATTTAACTGAAATTACCTTGCTCCAGGGAGCCTACTTTTCTTATACTAGTTTTCTTACACTATCTTTTTTATACTACTTTTCCTTTCAATCCTATTGCACTGTTAAAAAGAAAATTGGTAACTTCAGCTGTAGTTAACTACGCTAAGCTCTAGTAGTTTGTCTTCAGCTCACAAAAACAAAGTAATTATTGGTTCCCTGAATTCTCTATGTAGCTTCTGTGCTATAAGACCGTAGAAAAGTAGTTAAAAGTTCTGCGAGTTTAATTATTTGGATTTTTTTTGTTGTTAGTTGTTTTTTGTAGTTTTTCTTAGACTCACAAAATCCATCTGCATAAATGGTGCACTGTGAAGTTGAATTGGCTGTAAAGTTATACAAACATAGTCAAGCAAAGATTTAAGAAGCTCACATGAATAATGTTGACCAGTAAAGCTGTAGGATATGAATAATCTCAATAAAGTGGATAATGATGTGAGTGGGACACTTGACACTGTCCCATCTCGACTTGGCTGACTGGTTCTCATGCTAGAGCCAACTGCTTTAAACTTTTCTGCTGCATCTGTCCTCTCTGAATGTTGTGTAGATGTCCCTAAAATCCCCATTTGTTTTCAAGTCATCTTTGTGTCTGAATATTCGGGGACTGAATCTTTTGAGAACAGCTTTCAGAAGTTTGGCCACTTATATAAAGCTGTTGTGAGCATAGCAAAATCTTAGAGCAAGTTTGTCTCATTTGTATTCTGAGAATTTGTGTTTTCTGACCTAAAACCACAATTAACCTTATAAACTTAATTGACCTTAACTTTCCTTCAAGTTCATAGACAAAAATATTTACTAGGCTTTGTTGTTATCTTTACTGATTTCTGATAGATTCAATACTAAAGTCTCACTGAGCAGGGTTTGGGTTTTTTCTGTTTGTTTTTGTTACTTGTTTTTTTCTTCCTGTTTGGACAACAAATTGACTTCAGTTCTCCATCAGCTGTGTTCTCAAATTCTTAGTTTGGTAGCTTGAAACCCATCTCAAGAAAAAATTACAGGATATTTAAAAGTACTCTAATGATTTGTCTCGTGGTCCATAAAGCTTTCCTTTCAGTGGATGCTATTTATCCCATTTTTTTTCAAAATTATTTGACTGTTTATTATATTTTTAACTCCTCATATTAATACATGCTTTTGTATTGATGACTTAAGCATATGACTATATAGTGTTGTGCTATATTAATCCCTAGTAGGCATAACTCTAAATGTGAGTTTTAAAGGCCTGAGTCTGTACTTACAAAATTAATTTCTGGCTCTCTGAGGTAACAGAAGGTAAGAATTTATAATTTCTTGGTCATTTGTTGAACTGCAGATATTTTCCTCACTCTTCAGTAGTATTTGACGACAGTAGATGTTAACACTAAAGGATTTATGTAAAAATTATAGCAATGTTATTTTTTACATTTTGGATATTTGTCTTTCTGGTGTTACCTGTAGGCAAACATTTTAGATGGTACAGCTTGTAACTGTGCCTGTCTGTCTTTTTTGTTGATTCTCAAGCAGGTTCCCTAGTTGAAATTCAGAGCCAGTGTCAAAAACTGTCCTTGTATCATTTTGCAGATAGCATCAATCTATTTCTGCCAGCTTTAAAATACCACCAGGACTGAAGTTCTACAGGTTTCTGCTGTTTTCTAGTATGTTAGGGAAGCTGCAATCATCGTGAGCAGAAAGTGAACTTTGAATATAGCCATATAAAGACTTAGAGGTATTAAAGGCAAAGCTTATTAAAAAATGGAGGTGGGTAGATTTAGGTTCCTGGGTTCTAATTTAGGCAACCAAGTAGATAGCCCAGAGTTTCAGAAGTGTTGAACATCGTGTTACGACTGTGGGTGCTCTGAATGACTTGGCCAACACTTGCTGGAGAAACACTTTCCCATTATGTCAGTTTACAGCTGGTGGTTGGTGGCTGTGGTTTATCTGTGATCAACAAGGGGAGCAGTGTTCAGGCTGGGCTGTGCAGTGAGTGAGATAGTCCCATGCTTTACAATTAATTTGGCTCACTGGGTTTCCAGTCTTCAAATGTGTGATGCTTCACAGCCAAGTCTTAACAGAGCAAGGTAGTCTCTAATCTCCCAGTGATGCAATACAACATTTTGCTGTTTAAAAAAAAAAAAAAAAGCATCTGGAAAGCTTTGATTTGTGATCAGATGCAGCTGAAGTTACTTCTTGCAGCCTGTTTTGAGTTGAGTTGAAGGACTTAGAGCTGCTTCTGTATCTGTGAGTTTGGCTGTCTACTTGTTTTGTTGGCATGTTAAATGGTGCCTTTACTGACAGATGATTGGGCAGTGAAAGGCTGAATATAGGTAGAAACTAATGACTTATTGCAAAAGACCTAGAGATCCTGCTGTTCAGTGCAGGAGATTATATTGTTTGAAAACAACAGGAGCATGAGGATGAGATTTGTGTAAGATGAGCACAGACATAGTTATCCAGTTAGCAATTGCCTTCTGTTTATGAGCATGTTGAAATGCCAGACCTGCAGCCTCACACAGGCTCACGCTTTGGCTTCCTGTGTGAGTGGCTTTGTCAGGACACTGAAACTGCTCTCCTGGCTCTCTTGCTGAATTCATGTGCAAGAGCTGAAAGAAAGTAGGAATGCATTTGGATGGTGTCTATATGACACCTAGACCTGATATTTGGTAACAATCAACTGTAGAGTTTATGACAACCCCCTACATTTTAATTAATCATCAATAACTAATGTGGGAATGAAAAGAGAAAATTGAGCTTTTAAAGAAACAAGTGAATTATGTGTTTTGGTAAATAATTAGATTTTTTTTTCTTTTAAAATCATTTCAATCCAGATATAGATACACTATGCCTGTGCTAGTGTTTGATCCTGCAAAGATGCCTCTGCATATTCTGTAGTATACCTCAGCTGTGACAGGCTCTGGGCATTGGAGAGAAACTATCAGAGAGGGTTGAGGTTTTCTTTCTGGTTTCTTTCTTGCCAATACTTGAAAAAGGAGTTTAAAACACTGATTAATTTCAAAAACTGTCCAGCTTGCTTATGGTTTGTGCACAGCTTGATTGGGAGAAAATAATAAACAGAGTGGATGAAGCAACTCAAAATCACCTCCCAGGCCGAGAAGCACTCTCAGCTAACAGAGATGCTGAATATATTCAAGTCTGCAGGAAGTACTGAGCATATTAACTGTGATTCAGAATCGTCTGCTGAGCAGATGAGTTGTGTGGCAGTTAGTAAGCACACACAGCAGGAACATGCACTGTCTCTGCAGGATTTAATTGAATGCAAAGCCCACAGCGTTGTGTGTTATGGAACCTGTTTGCCAGTGATGAAGTGCATGTATTTCATTAACGAGCCTCAAGCCCAGCTCTAATAATCTCTAGTGCTGTGGCATGAGAGACATACATGCCTTGCTGGAAACAGGGTTCTCCTGTGATTCTGACAGCCTGGGAACTGGGCAGCACTGGGAGGTGCTCTGGGTTGAGAAGACCTTCTGGAGTGCTTGTAACACTGACTGCAGTTCCCTAGAGAGCAGCTTTTAAGATTCTAAAGGTAGTGTCTCAAAAATCTTCCGGTTTCTCCCTGTAGTTAGTTTTTAATAGTAACTTTTTATTTTGTATTGGGAAGGTATTTGCCTATGGATTTAATTTTTTTCCTGCTTTTCACACCTAATTGGTGTGAAAGGAATATGTGCTATATTTATTCCAACAACAACAAAACAAACTCCCATATATATTTATATTAGAAGTAGTCTTTAACTGTCTTGTTTTCTCCAGGAGTTCCACAGACACACAAAGGTCTTGCAAGCTTGCTCATGCTAGGTAGACCAAGTTCCTAAAAGACTGGCAGCAGACTTAGCAGCCTGGACATCTCCCTTTCTGGTTTGATAGCATCCAATCAGCTAGGAGAAGAAATGGTATATTTTTTATTTACTGTTCTCAGATGAGGTTTGGAGGTGTTTTACCTACTCTGGTTAATGCTTGCAAGATGATGTGTGGCTTAGGAGACCTCCAAATTTACTGCAAGAAAGCCAAAATTTGAGGCTATTTGCTTTTGATTTTTATATGGTTGGCCATAAAGGAGACTTCTATTTCACAAACCGTTTTCTTTTTTTCAATTCTCATCTAGGTGGTTAAGTTCTCTCAAGTATGTACTTTGCCTAGGATCATGGACCTGTTCAATAAATGGTATTCCAGAATGTGATTTTTATTTGTGAGTGCTAGAACACATAGGATCTTTCCTGAGCAATGGTAGTCATAGCAGTCACTGTTCAGACAGTGTTGATGATGTGCATATAGTCCAAATTTTGAAATGTTTCATTCTTCAAGCCTAGCACTTGGGTGAAAGAGATAGCAAAGCATTACTGAGCTATAGCTCTATCTTACCATTTTAAAGCATTTGTAGATCTTTTTTTTCATGAATGATAATGAAAAATATATCCTAAGATCCACGTATGTGTGTGCTACATTTCAGTTTAATGCACAATGAATTTTTTTTCTCTCCTTGCAGGAGTCTCCAAGATGAATACTACAGCAATGAGCCCACTCACTGTTACTCCACTAGGTTTTATTCCAGACTTAAAAAATGCCACCCTTGATCCTTTCAATGAGACTGCATGTGAAAACTGGAAGGAGATTCATCATCTTGTTTTCCACGTGGCAAATATTTGCTTTGCAGTTGGACTGATTATTCCAACTACTTTGCATCTTCACATGATTTTTCTGCGAGGCCTGCTCACCATAGGTAGGAGAATTCATCTAGAGGAATTTGCAGCCTTCCTGTGACAGAAATGTCTGTTCTTGACCATTACAGTGCTGGTCCCTGTGGTTTATGGTGAAATTACTGCCTGTATTAGTGGGCACTGTACTCCAGTGAAGGTGGTTTTAGTCTGTTTGGGAGTCTGTTCTGACCCTGACATAGCTTTTCTATAAAGGTTATATAACCCTTGGCTCTCAAAACTTCCCAGAAATATAACTTACAATTTCAAACCTATGAGGAGGTCAATTTGAAAACAAGAGGACACCATTTACTTCAGATATGACTGACTGCTTAAAATTCATTAAATTCCACATCATAATTAAGTCTATGGATCATGCAGACCTTTATTTTAGATTTCAAGTAAGTATTGGGTCTGTGTATTGGCTGGTGCACTGGCTTAGTGTGTCTGCAGTAGGTGAGGTGGTTTTTTTGAGAAGCATAATGTTGGCCCATGTGTTCTTCTAATACGGATTCAAACATGTGGCACTTGCAAGTCACCAGCATTATTTTTTGTCACCAGTTTAGAAGCTCAGGCTTTTAACAGGGAGTGCAGTCTGTTCTGAAGTCAGTCATGTTTCTTTCACCACTGTAAGTATCTTGTGACACCAGAGTTCGACTTCAGAGCAAAACTTAGAGGTGGCATGCTTGAGACTGAGCAGTGATGGTTTCATTTCTAACACTCTTGCAGTCCCAAAGCTCCTGCACCTTGTGTGGGACAAGTTGCTTGTGATCAAAGGAGTAGTGAGTCATTGCAGCATAAGAAAGATAAATCCAATCCAACAAGAGTATGCTTAAGTATTTTTAAGTGAGTGCTTATGGCTGTAATGGCATGGGTCAGTTTTATGATAGAGCTTCTATTGTTGAATTTACAATGATCATGCCTTTTCTTTTTTATTGTTATTATAGGGGAACTTACTAAAACAGACTACACTGGTGACCAAGGGTCTGAGCATTGCAAGACCGTTTGTCTGTGTAGTACTTTGCTCTGTGCTCTCTGAGCCTGCTGCTTTGACCTGTAGGTCTTGTATTTTGAGCAGATAGGGAATCAGGGTTTTTCATGCTAAGGTGGCAGCAGGAAGCAAATTTATGCTGTGGGCAGCATAAGTAATGAGGGCTGGTTCCTAGAGATCTATCCCCTGTGCTTTGACCCTGCCCTACCTCTGTGCTGCTCCACAATATTCTCCTCTTCAATACTTCCAGACATTATACCCTCTAATTAATCAGCAGACCAAGAGCGACAATATTTTGATTTTTCTGCTCCGTACGTAAGTGCTGCCTGATCACTTAACAACCCAGACAGACTAGATAATATTGAGTTCATTAATTCAGAGTCGTCTTCAGGGTGAAAGGGAATAGGAACACTCATTTGGCACTTGCTTCCTTGTCTTTGAATAAAACTTAAGGGAAAATATATCTGTGACCTCTACAGCCATCTCTGAGATGGTGGGCTCACAGTGATCTGGGAGAGACTCACTGATGTGTAATCTATCATGTGATAAATATTGCCTTTGTAGGCTAAAAATGGAATCCCTAATCATACAGCATGCCTTGTCTTTTAAAGCAATTGTCATAATTCAAAGCCGGGCAACTGAAAAAAAGAGTAAGAATTTGTAAAGTTTCTCTTTGATGTTATACAAGAGAATTCATGTTCCTTCTGTGACCTTGTCAAAATGTAGCAAGAATAGTTCCTTTAAATTTTCAAAAATATCTGCATGTGACTTTAGGAAGCTTTTATACAACTCCTCCTTGCTAATTAGATATGAATGTTAGTGACATGAACAACAAGCATTCAATTCTAGGCTTTTGTTCATCTAATGCAATACTGGGGTAAAGTTTTGTGAGCTGCTTAATATGATTTTTTTTGTACTTACGGTAGAATTTTCCTCCATGCTATTGCTACTTCATTTTAGTAACAGATCATCATGGGCTACACCTTTCTGCTTCCCCCACTCTGGGTCTGAGTTATTGTTGCTATTATTGGGCCCCTCACTTTACAAAGGACATTGAGGCACTGGAGTGAGTCCAGCAAAGAGCAATGAGGCTCATAAAAGGTCTGGAAAACATCGTATGAGGAAGGGCTGAGGGAGTTGGGTTTGTTTAGCTCTAAGAAGAGGCAGCTCAGGGGTGACCTCATGGCTCTCTACAACTACCTGACAGGGGTTGGAGAGAGGTGAGGGATGTCTCTCCTGCCATGGCTGCAGGGAGAGGACTAGAGGGAATGGGCATAAACTGGGACAGGGGAGAGTCAGATGAGATGTTAGGAGAAATGTTTTCCCTGTTAGGGTGTTCAGGCACTCGAATAGATTGCCCAGGGAGGTGGTGGAGTCACCATCCCTGGAAGTGTTTAAAATGCATCTGTTTAAAAGGTGCTGGAGGAAATGGTTTAGGGTTTACAGCAGAGTGGGAGGTTAATGGTTGGACTCAATGATCTTAGAGGTCTCCTCCAACCTTGATGACTCTGATTACTGCAGTCCCATGCAACAGGACAGCAGTCTGCTGTCAACCTGCTCTCAGTGCCAGTTTGTAGCACTGCAGCAATTAGCTACCATTGCCTGTGTTGATCCAGAGAGCTTAATTGTAGTAAAGCCTGTAGAATATATTGCTTTTCAGTGTAATTATACCCCGTGAACACATTCTTGATGGCTTTCTAGGAATGTTATTGTTTGGTGAAATCTAACTCCCTTTTTTTTTTTTTTACTTTTTTACAGGGTGTGCATTGTTCATCATTTGGGCTACACTCTATCGCTGTGCCTTGGACATCATGATCTGGAATTCTGTGTTTTTGGTTGTCAACCTTTTACATTTCATATACCTAGTGTATAAAAGAAGACCGGTATGTATAACAGCTAAATTTTACAAACATTCTCATAAGATGCAAGACAAGGAAGTTTTGCCCATGTTTGCTGGGCAAACTGATGAATTAGTATTCACTTTCAGCAGAATACTTCTGTGTTTGCCCAAAATGAGATACTCTGGAAGTGTGTAACAACTGGTACCAAAAAACCCAACCAACCTAGCTGGGGATAAACTCTACAGCAAGTCATCACAGCCCATGCAAGACAGCTAGGAAATTAGCAACTTCCTCCTTCCCTGGCAAGGCAGCATAAAGCTTGGCTTCTGTCCTGCTTAGGAGAGAGCTTAAAACTTGCTAGGCTGCTCTGCTACTAGATATTTGTAAGTGTGTAGTAAATATTTCTAGTAGTTTAAAATTGCTCTTGGAGAGTAATCTTAGCAGTCAAAGGGTAAGTTCCTCTTTAGTTTGTATTGCTAATGCTGTTATTTTAGCCTATTCAGTCCGTTTATGTCATCAGCAAGGTACAGTACATGATGAAACTGCACTGTGTTTCTGCCTGTCAGCCATGGCTACACTGTCCAATGCACACACAAAGTAACAGTCGTGGTAATGCAGACCCAGTGAGGTCAAACTCTCGTGTTTCTGTCTGCAGTTAAATATCCCATGCAGGTACTCTGAGTTTCAATATGGGATGAGTTCATGTTGCAGTCTTTTCCCTCAAACAAGTTAGCTTGTTCTGCTTCCCTTCAACCAATCCACCAACTGAGCCTTTTCATTTTGAGGCCTCCAGTCTTTTGTCAGATGGGACAGGATCTGGGCAACAAAGTCAGAAATTATTGCAAAAAGCAGAAGTGTGCAGCTAATAGAAACCCATTTCCCTAGGAAACTAAGCCTTAAAAACTTATCTGTATTTTTCAAGTGAGCTGTGGCATGTGTCCTCAAAAAAATGTAGGTAATGGTCCTTGGGTTTGTACCCTTCCAACCCTTTTGAAAAGTCTAAATATAAGGTTATCAGAGAGTGAAGAAGCATCTTGGGAGGATGATATGCTGTTTTGTGTGAGAGTGGGGAAAAATCACCCAAAAATTTGCCTTACAATACGTAAATCAATACTGAATGGAAAAAAAGAGAAACATGCTTCTGTAATTACAGTTGTCTACTGAAAATCTATGTTGGCATAGACTGGGTGTTTTGTGCATTATGGTCTAGACTTCATCCTATTGAAGAACCAGCTATTTTCACTGAATCCTCTACTAAATTTGTTATAATTATTTGTAAGAGTTTTAAGTGGTAGAAGTGAGTGAAATCCTCTATAGTTGGATTTAAAAAGAAGGAATTGTGTACGTAACTGCATAATAAAACTTAACTGAGAAACGATCAGTTACCAAAGTTAGTAGAAAATTAAGAGAGGAAGGACTGGAGGACCCGCCTTTAACTTTACTGTCTAGTTTTGTAGTCCTTGTTCACTGACTATGTAATTACAGCAGAATTGAGGTGCTTAGCACTCCCATAGACTGTGCACCATACACACATGACACAAAACCAGAGCTGTTCTTACATAAAATAGACCAGAATTCTCAGCAGAGAATAGAGGAAATGTAGGAAAATAGACTTTGGTGAACTTTTTCTAAAACTCTGTGCAAGTTGAGAATTTCAGATTTAGTAGAGCAAGAGGAAGCTGCCAAAGGAAAAAGAACTTAAAGGAAATGAACAAGAGATAGTAGAAAGGCTAAAATCTTTACCAGCATGGCTAAAAACAACTGGAGGACAAACATTGGTAGGCAACCACAACATGTAAAAAAGGGGCTAAAGGTTAAATTGCATCTGCTTACAACAAGTTGATAAAATGACTACATCTACTTGAGCACATGGGTTAACAAAAGAAGAGGCTCTACCTACAGTGGTGTCCCTCCAGTATGGAGCATAGGTTCATTAAAGTGTTCCCATCAACAGGGCTACATGGCCTGTAGACTTAGAAGCTTAGCCAAGAATTAGTTCTGATAGACTAGCCATGTAGTGCTGTTTCTTTGTATGTTAAGATTTAATTTCAGTAATCTTTCCAGTAAGACATTACAGTATTTACGATCATTGCATGAAAAATACTGTCCTATTTTAATTGGTGTAATACGTAATCCTTTCAGTAATTATTCAATATATGTATCTTTATTACAGACTATGATCAACAAGCTTACTTGAAGTGATGCCTGGTAGTCACTCATGTCCTTTTAGCTGTCTTACATGTCTGTTACAAACTCAAAGGCTGTTTTAAAGTGGTTTTGCTATAAGAAGCTAAAGAATGGGGGGGAAATTATTATTCTTAGAAACTCATTTTTGAATGAGATTTTTCTCTCTGCAGCTATTAGATTGCCTGTATCAATCAGTTTTGGTCATCCACACAAATGATTATTTTTAAGGCAAGAAAGGAAATAGAATAATTGCAAGTTATATATATATATAATTACAAGTCATATTACAAAATGAATAATTGATATGTTCACTTGTTAAATATTTATTTTATTAAATGGAACATGCAAAATATCAGTGAGTTTCTTTTCTGAACAGATTATTTCTGTGGTTTTGATTCCTTGGAGCTTTATAAATTTGGCTTTTTTAGTCTGAGAGGAAGCTGAAAGAGTCTAATCAGTGTCTGACTCGGAGCTCTGGCAGCATCCCAGAATATTTCTACCACTGCTGAACAAAACATTACACCTACCCATATGGCTCATTTGGAATATGACCCACAAGCATGACTGGAGGAGCAGTCAGCTGCACTTGTGGAGGGTGAATAGTCAGTTATGAGGGAGACCATCCAAAGTGCAGCTACAGTCTTTAAGCAAGTAGCTATGTCTGCTTTCTCTTCTAAGTATCACACATAAGGAGAAGGTCATGAAATGTGAACTATGTACTAGTTAAGGGATTGCATTAACACTCCAGGGACACCTTGCCCTCATGTCTGTATGCCTGGTTTTGAATTCAGGGGTCTTGGGAGCTAGGTGATCTTTAAGGTGCCTTCCAACCCAAACCATTCTATGATAACAGCCTATGATGAAATGACTGGCCAGGTAGATGGGAATGGTGAATATCATCTACCTTAATTTCAGTAGGATTTTCAACACTGTCCTCATCCAGCCCATCCTTCAACAGATTTTACAGGAGATAGTGAGGTGGTTTGAAAGTGATTTAATGGCTGGGCTGAGTGTGGTAATTAGGAGTAAGAAGTCTAGTTGGAGGTATGTTATATGTACTGGTGTGTGGCATGTGCTTTAGCAGTGTAACCTCAGGGCCAGTGCTAGTCCCAGTCCTGTTTGACATCTTTGTTAGTGTTCTGGATTGTGGGGCAGATGTGCATCCTGATGACACAAAACTGGGAGGAGTGGCTGATAGGTCAGAAGCTTGGGAAACCATATGGAGGGACCTCAGCAGGCTAGAGGAATGGATCAACAGGAATCTCATGGAGTTCAGCAAGAAGTGTGGAGTCCTGCACCTAGGGGGGCATAACCCCATGCATCAGCACGTTCCATAACTGACCAGTGGAAAGCAGCTTGGTAGAAAAGGACCAGCAGGTCCTGGAGGAAAAGTTGAACATGAGGCAGAAATGTGCCTCTTTCTTTTCTGCCTTTTTTTTTCTTGTTTGCTTTTCCCTATTCTCTGTTCGATGTATGTTTTACTTTTTTATTATCTGTTGCTTATTGTTCTGATTTGTTTTCCTCCTGGCAAATATGCAGGCTTTATTCAGGCAGCCTCTGCTTGCAGGAAGGCCAGGACATTGTCTTATTCCCTGCTGCCTTCATTCAGGAAAGACTTCCAGGCTTGGGATTTCAGCAAACATCATTTCCCTCGTTGCTGCTGCCTGAGTTTGGGTGGGCTGATGCTGCATGTTCAGCTGGCAATGTTTGAGGTTTCTTTTTCTCTCTCATCACATGTGGTTTCAATATGATGGGTTTGTTTTTTAGAACTTGCTTTTCTACTGCAAGTAAGCCAAGAAGCTCAGGGATGAAAGAGAGTCTCGGGAGACCCTGAGAGATAGCCAG
Organism: Acanthisitta chloris; assembly: GCF_000695815.1. NCBI lineage: Eukaryota > Metazoa > Chordata > Aves > Passeriformes > Acanthisittidae > Acanthisitta > Acanthisitta chloris. Next base: position 11,999 of record NW_008659282.1, read on the forward strand.
AGCAAGGCGTGTATGCAGTGTGAAAGGCAACCTCTTTTTTTTTCCCTTGTCTAATTCTGGCCCAAGTTACATCAACAGAAGTCTCAGAAGACTCCTCGTGTCTGATTTAATGTGCCACTTGGATAAAGCAGCATTCTAAAGCCACCAGTGTGCCAGCCTGGCTAATTTTAGATAAGGTTTTGGTAACCCTGTCATAGGCAGTATTTGTGGATAGATGTCACACATTTATCATTTCTTTCCTTGCCTAAATATAGTGAAGACAAAGATGTTCCCCAAATGTAGCAGCTAAATCATGTGCATAGTCTTACTCTTTTTTAACTAATGCATCTGTGTTTATTGTTGTCTCTTGTTTTTTGCAATCTAGATCAAGATAGAGAAGGAGCTTAGCAGCCTCTACAAGAGAATGTTTGAGCCTCTCCATGTGCCTCCAGAGCTCTTTCAAAGACTAACTGGACAATTCTGCAACATTCAGACTTTAAAGACAGGTCAAGCGTATGCAGCAGAAGATAAAACATCGGTTGATGATAGGCTAAGCATCCTGCTG
>NW_008659282.1:12554-22483 GCF_000695815.1 Acanthisitta chloris
GTAGGTTCTGCTTGAGGATGGTCTTACGTTTTGTGTAATGGTTGAACACAACACAAAATTGTTGGGGGTTTTGTTGACTTTATAAATGTTATTGTTTGTAGTGTGTTAAGGCTTATAGTCAGTCTATGGCTATACACTGTTTTCAGATGACAGTGATGTCTCTTACTGGGAACGTATGTCTCCACTTGTGTGTGCAGCTGACTGGATTTGCTTGAGGATGGTCTTACGTTTTGTGTAATGGTTGAACACAACACAAAATTGTTGGGGGTTTTGTTGACTTTATAAATGTTATTGTTTGTAGTGTGTTAAGGCTTATAGTCAGTCTATGGCTATACACTGTTTTCAGATGACAGTGATGTCTCTTACTGGGAACGTATGTCTCCACTTGTGTGTGCAGCTGACTGGATTTTAGTGGGAATTATATTTGTAGAATACTAAAGGCAGTGTCTTGCAGAACAAACAAGAGATTTGTTTGAGTCTTAGGTATCGAAGTCATCTTCTCAGTATTTTATCAGGTTTTAAGGTCAAAAAATACTGTGCATGAGGGAAGGGAAATTATCCCTCCAGTAGACTTGACAAAGCAGGCCTATTGGAACTGATCCATTGCACATGTGCATGCAAGCAGAGAGGGGCAGGGCCGCTGCCCAAAGGCAGACAGGACCCAGGTGAGAATGGAAAAAATATATGCCCATATCTAGGCTATAATCTTGAAACTCTTTCTAAATTAAATCATAGAATCATCAAGGTTGGAGGAGACCTCTAAGATTGAGTCCAACCATTAGCTGCCACTCTGCTGTAACCCCTAAACCACATCCTCCAGTGCCAGATTCAGACGTCCCTTAAACACTTCCAGGGATGGTGACTTCACCACCTCCCTGGGCAGTTTATTTCAGTTAAAATATTTTAACCAGTTTCTGTTGGCAGCAACAGTGATGTCAGGCTCCATTTTTCTTTTAAGTCATCAGTTCCTCATTACTGCAAAGCTACTTATCTAAAGGAAGCCTGACTCTGGCTGGCAGCCAGTTCTGTGGAGGTTTAGACAGAAAACAGGGTAGCTCTGGGGCTGAAATTCCAGAAGATGGACATATTTTTGCCTGTTATCTACTTCTTTACTATTGTCAATAATTCAAATTTAGATTAAATCCGAATTTAGATTGATTAATTTAATCTCCATGAGTTTAAAATGTTGTTTTGTGTGTTTCATTTCAGAATGAAGGTGTCTTATCGAGGACATTTTCTGCATAATATTTACCCCTGTGCCTTCATAGATTCTCCTGAATTTCGATCAACGCAGATGAACCGGGGTGAGAAATTCCAGGTACACTTTGGTTTAAATGTCACTGGATATGAGCTGATGAGATCATTAAAACAAAAGAGTATAAATTTGATCAATAGTGAGCTATTTGACTTGCATAATTTTGCCAATTTCTCGTGCTCGTGTTTCATGATGGACCATGTCGAGAATAACTTTCAAAATAAAATACTGCAAAACAATATTATGATGGTGCTCACTGAGCAGTCTGACTTTTGCTATTCTGTTCTCTTTTACTCTTTCCAACCTTATTTTGTGTTAAGAGATTGTTCCGGACAAGTAACTTAAGAGGTGGCTTTACTGGAAAAAGTGATTATGTGAGCAAGTCAGAATCAGTTAGGTTGGAAGGGACCACAGTGGGTCATCTGGCCCAACCTCCCTACTCCAGCAGGACCACCGTAGAGCACATGGCTCAGGATTGTGTGCAGAGGGTTCCTGAATACCTCCAGTGAGGGAGAATCCACTACCTCTCTGGGCAACCTGTTCCAGGATATATTTTACTATAGCTTGGGGAGTAAAAAATGCTGTTAGAGAAGGATTTTTATTTTTTAATAGAAATGGCTACATTACTACCTTTTACTTGGAAGTTCTTTGAATTGGTATATGTAGTAATGTCCAGACTGTGACTGCCTGGGTACAGCCACACTGATTACCCTGGCAGAAGGGGAGGAAGAGAGACCAATGTAGAGTCTAAAATCAGTGATTGATGTCATATGTTCCAGTCAAATAGTAGGCTTAATGCCAGGGAGAGGATTGTCCTGTTGCATTCATTTTACAGCAGAGAGGTGTCCCCCAGCACAGCTCCCTCTTGGCACAGCCTGTAAGCAATTTCTCTTGTCAGCTCTGGATACAAATCTGTCCCTCTCAAGGGAAATTGTTCATGCCTCAACTTCTGCCTGCCTAGAACTTACTGTATTCTGTTGCGGTGTATGTCCCTTGCTCGTGAGTTCTACTTGTTACTGCCATATAAATCCTGTCAGTGTTGCTGTTTCAAGAGGACACGGATTCAATCTTACAGACCCCATCTGCTGGCAATCTGAGTGATTTCTTCCTCAACCTGTGGGCTGATAATACAGACCGTGAAGTTAAAATCCATGGATACACGGCAGTTTCCCATTATTTCTTGGACTTGATAGGTTTGCTAATTTTTCAAGAGGCCACGTGAGCTTGTAATAGCAGAGAGCACCTGATTTCTTCATAGATGAGTGACTTCCCTTTGCAAAACACAGTCGAGTATTGCCGAGTGGTGTGGATTTCAGTGTGCCATTGCCCTCTGCTGGCACAGGGAGACAAACCTGGCAGGTCCAGCCTCCCTGGAGTGGGTGCAAGCTCCTCTGTAACTATCTGTAGCTGAGTTATCAATAACTGAGCAAACGGAGCCTTAGCTCAACTGCTAGAAAGTGATACTTGTGGGATCAGTAGGGCTGATAGTGAAGAGAGAGAGATGGAAATTTTTTTTTAAGTAACTGAAAACTCTTTGAGACCTTTGGATGATACCAGTTGTTCCTGTTTGCTGACAATGATGTTAAATAAAACCAAGCAACATGTAGGCCTACTGGGATGAAGGTATTGCTGTCACTGTAGGACTGAGTTTATATGTAAATCTCCTCTAACATAAACACTTCTATAGTTTGGGAACTCACGAGAGATTTTCCTCTATTATGTCCCCCCAGATTTTCTAAAAAACAAACTGGCTATGGATATCAGTTAAAAATATGATGATGATAAATATCTGAGATTTTTTGCATTTGTATATATCACATTGTAAGGGATATCAAAGCATTTTATGGTTTTAAGAGTCATTTGAACTGGAGGCACAAATAAAATGGTATCATTTATATATGCTAATTTTAAAGCATTTTAAAGTGTGTTAATTCTGAGCTTTTTTTTTTTTTTTTTTTTCAGGTCACCATTATTGCAGATGATAACTGCAAGTTCCTGTGCTGGTCCAGGGAAAGGCTGACTTACTTTCTGGAGTCTGAGCCATTTCTTTATGAGATCTTTAAGTACCTTATTGGCAAAGATATCACAAATAAACTCTATTCATTGAATGACCCAACCTTAAATGACAAGGTAAGCAAGTTTTGTTTGGGAATTTTCCTCCCTCACACAAGTGTATTGTTACTTCAATTTTAAATGTTTTTAAAGCTTCTCTTTCAAACCTGCTGCTATCAGCTGCTGAATTCACACTTAGTGCCTTTTAGTGCCAAAGTGTGATTCAGTGCAACACTTTTGCCAGAAGCAATACAGGTTAAAGTTAGTACAGTAATGTACAAGAAAGATGAGTAACAGATTCAGAACTGATCAGCTAGTGCAAGTATTTCTATCCAGCTAGTAGACATGGTGGGCAGGCTCATCATTGGGCTATGTTTAATTCTGGAGCATCCTGCTTAAATAATGAATTACCAGATACTAAAACCCAAGCTTTCTGTAAGAAAATATATGAAAATTCCAGTGCAAAACCAATTTGAAATTGAATAATTCAGCTGAGGTTTCATGTTTGTCAATGTTCCAATTCCAGTATATTACTGGCATCTTCTATTTTCATTTACATTGATTTACACTGCGTAGAATCTTCTGCTCCAACAAGTTTCTTGTTCTCTAAAGAGCAAGTTCTGTAGAGGGAATGGTCGTAACTGAGACAGGAGAGATTCAGATTAGATGTTAGGAAAAATGTTTTCCCTGTTAGGGTGTTCAGGCACTGGAATAGGTTGCCCAGGGAGGTGGTGGAGTCACCATCCCTGGAAGTGTTTCAGAGGTGTCTGGATCAGGCACTAGAAGATATGGTTTAGGGGTTACAGCAGAGTGGCTGGTTAGTGGTTGGACTCAGTGATTTCAGAGGACTCCTCTAACCTTGATGGTTCTAGGATTCTATAATTGTAGCTGAGACAGGAGCATCTACTACAGGCGAGATGGGTTTGTTTTTTTTTTTAAATTTGAGACCTTTATAAAAATAATTAATATTTTCATTTTTAGGCTTCAAAAAAGATTGATCGGCAGCCTAGTGTCTGCTCACAGCTCTCTGTGATGCAGATGAGGAACAGCATGGCTAGTACCAGTGACAGTGAGGATGGCTTGCAGATGTTTCTCCGTGGGACTTCCTCTGCATCCTCTCTTCGTGAGTGCTGGGAATTGTCAGTTTTGAGCACACCTTGGTTGATCGTTAGAGTTTATTGCAGAACTACTGTTGCATTCCTTGGGAGCAAACTGGAGCTTTTTGGATGCTGCTGTTCATCATTTAATTGAAGGGACCTAACTATAGAGCAGTTATAAGACACATGAGGCTTTGTGTGTTAACTGAAGATACCTCATGTAGATACTGACAAAACCCCCAGTATTTATGGCAATAATATCTGTCATACTGTGTATATGCAGACATAATATGGAATGTTTACAGTAATGGGGCAAAACTGAATGTACAGTGCCTGTCACAGGAGTATGACCTTTGGTCTGTAGCTGGTGCTTGTAGAAATTAAAAACCTAAACAAAATATTTTCCCTCTGCCTCTTGGTGCTCTACATTTCCTCCTGAGATTAGTTTATATTGTCAGAGTCTGGAGAAATGTGGTATGCAACCAATATTTTGGTGTCACCTGAAAAGTCTCCAAATATGCTGTCAGGCTCTTCTCTCTTGTGCTTTGTATGACAGGAATAGTAGGGAATCAGTTAAGTGAGGGAAGAAATCATGCCTGACTTTTTTTTTTTTTTTTTAAATATATTGCTTTATAGAAACTTCTTAAGCAATTCTTTCTAGGCTTTTGCTATTGTTTATTTTTAGTTCCTCTGAATCTAAGCTTCAACATAAGCCTGAACTCTGAAAGCAGCTTTTGAACAAAAAAACCCAGAGGATGCTCAGTTTTCTTGTTTGGCATAAGCTGTTAATAACAGAATATAAAAGGATCATGTAAGATTATTTGTCTTGATTTTGGAAATATTATTCTTTAGTGATTAGAATTCGAATACATGTGGAAAATAATCACTGCCAGTTATTTGTTATGACTAAAATCTGTTTAGAAGAGGAAGTGTTTTCAAGTATTTGCACTTTCTTGTTTAATTATTTATTTTCCATTGTGTTCCTTGCAGTTGTCATCCAGGAACTCCTTCAGACTTGGAGGGCTTATCTGTTTTTATTCCTTAACATTGGTATAGTCTGCATGCCCAGATAGATGGAAGCAAAAGCCCTGCTGGTGTTTGACCTTACTAGAACATAGAAGGTGACACCTGGCATATAGTGTAATGGAAATCCTAGTGTTTTCTTTATTTCTCCTCTATTCCCTGCAACGACACTAGAATCACAGAACCATTGAGATCAGAAGGAACCTCTGGAGATTGTCTAGTCCAATCCCACGTGCATAGCTAAAGCAGAGCCATGTCCAGTCAAGCTCTGAGTATTTCCAAGGTGGAGAGTTACACAGCCTCTCTAGGCAATCTGTTGCAGGGTCTTACCACCCTCACGGTGAAAAAGATTTCCCTCATTGTAACTCATGGTTGTTGTCCTTTGTTCTTTAGTGCATGCCTCTGAGGAGAGTCTGGCTCTCTCACCTTTATACCCTTCCATTAGGTAGCTGAAGACAACAGTCAGATCCCTGAGAGCCTTCTGGTCATAAGGCTGAACACACCCAGCTCTTGCAGTCTGTGTATGTCACCTGCTCCAGCCTTTGGCCATCGTGGTTGCTCTCCACTGCACTCACTCCAGTACATCCATGTCTGCCTTGTATACGGAAGCACAAAACTGGACCCAGCACTCCAGATCCTGTCTCACAAGTGCTAAATAGAGGGGATTAATCTCTTTCATTGACCTGCTGGCTATGCTCTTGCTTATATGGCCCAATATACGCTGCTATTATGGCCCAGTGGCATTCTTCACTGCAGGGGCACTCTGCTGATTCATATTCCATTTTGTATACACCAGGACCACCAGGTCTGTTTCTGCAAAGCTGCTTTCCAACCAGTTGGTGCCTAGGCTGTAATGCTGTGTAGGTTTGTCATGTTCAGGGTGCAGGAATTTGCCTTTCTTGAACTTCACGTGGCTTCTGTCAGTTCTTTTTTCCACTCCTTGATGGTTTGTTTTGACTTGCTGCTCTACCCTCTGGCCTTTCAGCATTTTCCCTCACTACTTGCCTGTTGTCTGTGAACTCAGGGGGAATGCACTCCATCCCATCATCCAGGCCCATATATTGAATATTATAGGCCTTAGCATTGGCCCTTGAGGGGCCTTCCTTACACTGCGGGTAACCACCTGACAGCTCGATTTTGTGCTGCTGTTCACCACCCTGTGAACTTGGCAGTCCAGTGAGTTTTTCACCCAAGCTGAAGTCCTTGTATCTACTCTTTCTCACCCACTTGTCTGGAAGGATTCTGTGGCAGACTCTGGAGGGCTGGGCTGCCATCCACGTAAAACAACATCCGTGGTACTCCATTCACCCACAGAGCTCCTCGTCTCATCAGCAAAGATGGTAAGGCTGGTCAGATGCAATCTGTCCATGGTACATCCATGCTGGCTGTTCCCAGTCACCTTCCCATCCCTCATGTGCTTGGATGTGGCTTCCAGGAAGATAGGCTCCATAATCTTCCTGGGAACTGAGGTTAGGCTGATAGGCCAGTAGATACCTGGGTGTACCTCCTTGCCCTTCATTAAAGTGGTCTTTTTTTTGTCTCCTCTGACTGCCATCACCTTTCCAAGAAAATAGGAGAGAGGTCTTGCAACTGATGCAGCCAATCCTTGGTATCCTTGGATGCAGCCCATGTGACTCCACAGTCTTGTTTGCCCTGTTGTCTTGTGTGGTCCCTAACTCAATCCAGCTTTCCTCTCCTAGCCATCACTCTCCTAGTCTCTGCCACTGGACTTGGAGATCTGGGAGGCCTCCAGACAAACCTGTACAGTTAAAACCAAAACAAAAAATATACCAAATATCTCAGGCTTTTCCATGTCCCTGGGTCCTGTGCCTCACTGAACTGTGGCTTTGTGGTTGCTCTGGTTCTCTTTTGCTGCTGTTGTATTTGTAGAAATCCTCCTTGTTGCCCTTCACTAGATCCAGGTCTAGCTGAGCTTTGGCTTTTGCAATTCCATCACTGCATGCTTGGGCCATGTTCCTGGATTCCCCTCAAGCAGCTCATAAAAAAAATTCTGTCAGGACTTTCCTGCTTGTCAATGCCAGCCTTCTACCATGTTGCTCAACTTTCTGTGCACTAGCATGGACTGTCCTTTTGTTTTGAGGAAGGTGTCCCTGAATATCAACCATCTGTCCTTGGGTCCCTTTGCCCTTGTAGACCATGTCCTGTGGGTTCCTGCCAAGCAGAGCCCTGAGCAAGTCACATGCCCCTATCCTATTGGGTTGTAATTTTACTATTTGTGTTGCACACTGCTCAGTATCTTGAACTCTCCCAGTTCCTGGACACTGCAGCCAAGGTTACCATCAGCCTTCAGCTCCCTGATGAGTTCTTCCTTGTTCATCAGTGACAGGTCCAGCAGAACACTTTCTCTAGTTGGCTCATCGATCACTTGTGTGAAGAAATTGTCTGCTACACTCCAGAAATCTCCTGGACTGCTTGCTCCCAGCTGTGTTGCCTTTCCACCAGATACTGAGGTGGTTCAAGTTCCTCCTGAGTACCAAGGCCTGTGATCCAGTTGTTGAAAGAAGACTTCCATCTACTTGTTCTTCTTAATCAGGCAACCTGTAGCCTGTACCTGCCATCAAGTGTCCTGTGTTGGTCTGTTCTTTGATCTTTACCTGTAAACCCTCAAGTGGCTTTTCACCTGTTTCACACACAGCAAAGCTGCCAGAAATTGCTAAGTCACTCCTTTGCATAGAGAGCCCTTGAACAAATTTGTACACTCAGAAGCCTGAGAGAAATTGTAGAACTGTGCAATTAGCTAGAAATAAAAGGCCTTTTTCAGGCTTGACAGCAAAACACTACACCAGTATTTCAGTTTTGGGAGAAATAATTGAAATGCACGGCATGTTCAGCTGTAATTATGTAAATCCTAAAGCTGCATTTGTGCTTAGCACATACTTGATAAATACACTTTTCCTTGTTGTACTTTTCCTTGGTGGTGTACCTTTATTTTCTTTTTCTTTTGTAGTTTCCCCAAAAGAGAGGATCAAATGCCTTTTCTGTTCTGAAATTGCTCAGCCCAACTGAGGCTGCAGCCTCCCAAATCCAACACTTCCCCTTGCTTTTGAGGAGGCAGAAGGGTTGTCCATACAGCAGTGGATCATAACATCTCAGGAAATACTGTTATTTATTTCTTCTTTGCATTTCCTTTAGTATGAAATTTCTGACTTCTGTAAAAGATTGATAAAAATTCTTGATGCAGGTTTATTTATAGCTCAAGGAACTTTAATGCTTCAATCTTTGTTTTTGCCAAGATAGATTGTTAGTTATTCCTGGGTGTTGTCAGTGACAATGATGGGGTTGCTACCAAGGTGAGCTCTGCTTTAAGATTTGTATTCAGTGTGGACTGTGGCCATGTATGTGCACTTTTTTTTTTTCTCAGATCACAGGGAAAAATGAACAAAAATGCTACCATTTACCTTACTACTGTTGTGTTTTCAAGAACCTCCTCCTGGGTGCTCTCAGTGCAGCAGCCAGGGTTTGGGGGTTTTCTGTCTGTTTTTTTAAGATTCAGTATGAGCCATATGCTGAGGCTTAGTCCCAGTGCTGTTCCCCAGATCCTCCTTCTGCAGTCATACTTTTTTTTTAATTTAAAACAGACAAACACAACCCCAAATCCTCAGAAGGTTTTGTAAGAAATGCATGGAAATGTCAAACTTCCTTTATTAATTTTTTTTTCTATTTAGAAAGAATTTACCTGTACAGGAGCTCTACAGGAACACTGTTTTGTCATTGCTAGGTGACTGTTGTGTGGGCAAAAACTCCCCACTGCAAATATTGTATTTGCCTACTACAATACAAACAAGCTTTAGTCTCCTAATTTCCATATTCTTGAAAAAATGACCATTTATATTTTTGTGTAATCCCAGCTTTTAAAGTCATGCTGCTACAAACACCAAGCTTTGGCTCATTTTCTCAAGAAATTGATATAAAGCTTTATTCAAAGTGTTTAGTACTGAAAGGGTGAAAAGTACTAATTAGTAGGTCCCAAGCTATGATTACTAACAGAACTGTGTTTTGATTGTAATTCACTAAGAAACCCAACTAACTGTTTGCTTTTATATTAAGGAAATAACCAACAAGAGTTTTATAATGCTTACGGAGTGACTCGTTTGCAGCATGATGTTTTCTGTTGATAACATCACATTAACTCAACAGGCATCCTCAAAAAGGTACTAAAGCCAGGTTTGTTTATCATGTGACATTTTGCTTGACATCCATGATCCATCTGTATATTAACTCATTAGCAAATGAAATAGATGTATCTCCTTTTTTCCAAAATTTGAGTTAAGCAGAAATAGTTCAACCTGACCACAAGGGTAGATTCACCTGACTTTCAGTCCTTTAAAAAGCATTTTGGTATTAGTTTCTGTTCCATAATTCTATTGCTTGATAGTCATTGACATAATTACTAGTGATACAGTCTCTTTTTCTGTGGTACTGTTATTTTGATAGCTTAGATTTGCTGGTCTAGGAATCTGTGTTTGCTAATATCTAAGCGA